>NC_062521.1:6536227-6718727 GCF_022655615.1 Tachysurus fulvidraco | reverse complement strand
ATGTACAGACAGTTGCAAACTGTTTAATAGCACCTGTAAGACTATAGTTGCTTGGCGTTACAAAATGTCAACACACAATAAAACAAAATTAATGACTATTAATATTTTAATATAATTTTAATATACTATATTTTTCGTAACTTTTTTCTTCCCTCCCACCACCTAAATGTTAATAGAGCAGAAGATAAAGCTAATTTACTTAGTTACATTTACAACGATGAATACATGGACACCTGTTCACTAGGTTACAGACTTAAGAATGACATCAACCTAAAACTTTGGTCGAGTTTTAATGTAGACATAAAACAGACAGGGAACAAAAGTGCTAGTTCAAGTGTTTCAGGAAAATTTAGGTCTTCACCTGTCGTATGAAAATCTATACAAATTCAGTCCACCATTTCGGTGCCAGAACAGAAAAGAGTCTCGTTGTATATCTACCTCTTACCCTGAGAGACGGTGGGACCGGGGGACGAGCAGTGCTGGTAGCTCTGAGGCACTGAGGTGCAGTGTGAGGAGTGACAAGTGCTTTGAGGTAAGAAGGAGCCGGTCCATTTATGGCTTTGGACATTTTTTTGGTTTGTTTTCTGTTTGTAAAATGCCAACAATACACTTTGTTGGATAATTAACTTAAGTGGATGATAAGTTAAGATTAATTAAGGATGAGGTTCGCGGTTGCCTGCAAGAACCGGTTTAACGATATGGTATAGAAACATCTAAGGTCGGAAAACGTTAATTAGGAGGTATGTTCCATATATTTTATTTATTTTTTGCCTCCAAACCCCACTCTATATAGACAAAAGTAAATGGACAGCTAGTCATCCCATTCCAGATTCAGTCCCTATTTTGCAAGTACAATAGATTCACAGCTCTGGGAAAGATTTTGCACTAGCTTTTGGAGCATGGCTATAGGGATTTGCGTCCAAGATTTGGTTTATGATGTGTACTCTGAATTTCAATTCCTCCTAGAAGTGTGTGGTGGGGTTGAGATCAGGGCTCTGTGCAGGACACTCGAGTTCTTCCACTCAAACCTCTGGAAAACCATGTCACAAGGACACCGTCTTGCTGGAACAGGTTTAGGCCTCTTAATTCTAGTTGAGTGAAATCTTCATTATAAAGCATACAAAAACTTACTAGACAGTTGTGTGCGTCCGAGTTTGAGGAAGCCGCACGTATGGGTGTGACCTGCAACTTTGCCTTTAAAGAAACTCTATGCTTCTATGTAAAACTGTACAACGATGCGGTGAATAAAAACGTTTTGGACACCAGGAAACCAGGTAGATTTGCTACGTTTTCCTACGTCTCGTACTCCTACATAACTGCTCTGTAATGTAACACCATGTACAATACTACTGTATCTATATGTATGCCTCTTTTCACCATGGTAAACACCAGGGGTGGTGAAATGAAGTGACTGATCTGCTTTACTCTCTGAGTTGGAAGTGGGTGGAAGTGGAACAACGATGAACTGGCTCGAGTCGAGGCTGTTACTTAGCGCTCGGCAAATCTCTTACTGTACGCTGAGTTCAACTGGGTTGTCAAACACTATTCCTCAAATTCTTGGCTAAGATCAGCATTCTGCAAAGACACTTCTTGGCACGTTATTCGGAAGCGCTGTATAATTGACCCGACGTGAACAAATCGGTTCTCTGAGCACGCAGACTGACCATTAAACAGACCTGTAAAACTCAGACGCCACAAAGTGCTTCACGAAGAAGCGAAAATAGTAGATGACAGCATGCATTTAATCTCTAATAACTGCCAACTACGATCTTAGGTTCCATTGTGTGCACTCTCATTAGCTGATGCAAGTGAGCTCTGTTCACCTGGTCACTGCTGTAGTTTCCTCAGAAGGACAAAACCACCACCTGTTCCAGTTAATAAGTTAATAAGATGTTTTAAGTGTACTGTTAAAGGTTTGTTATACACATCTCTCTTCATTTAAACCCACAATAAACATTAAAAATCGATCTTTCAACAAGTGCAGAAATGTATTAGTTTGTCGTCTATTCTTTCCATCAAAAATGTCACTTTTTTGTCAAGATGAATGCAAATGGAAGCTTATGGAACTAAACAAAGATTCAATCACATGCTCTCTAAAGAAATTCTTATTTCAGGAGTTTTGCTAAGCTCTGTTTAGTATCTCATGTCTAGTACTGATGTTGATTACATGCACGCATGAAGAAAGCAAAAAGAAAAAAGAAAAAGAAAAAACACCTTGAATTAACTAGCTGTTTTGTTTAAGCTAATTATTTCTAATAGTCAATCGTTTGCTTGTTGTTCATGGTTTCAATTCTCAATAGTTCTGTATTTATCAAGCGTTTCTCTCACATCTCTGTCAATCCGGTTAATCTCATCGCGCTTGTCATTTGCAGTCAAAGTGCCACTAGTTATGAACTAAACTTTTATAAAACAGAACATTTTTCATCCGTTTTATTGTTTGTTTGTTTGCCAAAAGACATGTCACAAAATTGGACAGTGGACAGACAGCAGCATAGCGCTGGTCCAATTAATTTACTCAAACTAATTATTTGCTTGAGTCACCAAGTCATAAGAGAGTTTAATAAAAGTGAAATCTTAATTTGATTTGTTACGCGTCGATTTACCCAGAAGCACTGGCCCAAATAACCCCCCGTTACACCCATGAGAAAAAATGGTCACCTGTTGCAAGCTACAGTAATGTGAGCGTTTTTTTCCACTTCTCGTGATCTAGCTCGAATTCAAGGTTCACTGCTTTGGCAGTTGTGTCTGAGGCATTAGTTTAAATTAAAAAATGGGATTAGATTTTGTGTGCATGTACAATAAGTAGGGCAGCGCTGATGTGAAGAGGACTGGTTTTGTGTTTTCTCCTTCAAGAGACGAATGTTTCTCACGGAGGATGATTAAGTAATGAAAAGTAATGCTGCCTTCATCGTGCGAGGACACAAATGAAAAGAGTTAGTTAAGAACATTAAAAAAGAGGCTGCAGTACTTGGGATCAATTTGAGCCCTTTTTGTATTTGTGAAGTGTTTTCTGGTTGTATCTGGTTGACTTATGTGACTCGGTAATACAGCTGGTCTTGAGAAGTACAGTATAACATCTCAAGTCAAGAAGTTTTTATGTTTTTGTCACTTGAATTTGAAACACTGTTCCTCCAGGACCATGATGACAGTGACAAGAGCTACAAAAGACAACGCAACTAAATAAACTACACAGTATTACATAACGTGAATGTGTGCAAATATGAACAGTGCAAGACGGTGCAATCCTGAGAAAGCAAGTGCAATCAGATATGAAAACGTTGGAGAGCCACATGAATCGGGTACTACTAATGAGTAGTGTTGCCATCTCACAGCTCCCTGATCCAAATCCTGATTTCCCCATGTTCTCCTCCATCCCCAAAGTATGCTAATAGTTGGCATGGCAACTAAATAGTGTAAATTACTGTCCGCTGACGGACTAACGTATCGTGTAAAGTGTATCCCTGCCTCATGCACAGTGCTGAAAGGACAGACTCTGGATCCACTGGTGACCCTGATCATAATAAAGCAGCTACTGAAGATAAATGAACGAATGAATCACTCCTGTAATGGACACACACAAAAAAAGGGTCGATGCTTTTATCACTAGTCATCAGGCACATTGAATTCATGCTGTTGCAATCTTCAAAAGTTAGTACTGTGTCAGAATCTTAACTGATACACAGAAGGAAATATTTCAGATACCCCTCTGGATGCGTTTTCTATTTCGCAAGGCCGTTCTTTTGGTCTAGACATTTCAGAGAAATGCATTACTAGCCTATTACAGACTGCTTCATGCTTAATTTGAACTTCTGGAGGTATTACATGAGCCAAGACGGGCACAAACGAACGCTGTGAAATGAGATCGGACACACTACAGGTATTCATCCGACCATGTAGCTGCTCATTCATCTCAATAGTTCACATTCATATATGAATCATGCAGTGTGTATTATTCCCAATGTCATTCCAGAAAACATTCTGGCTGTCAATTGTTGTTTACTATAGGCTCAGACCTGTTAATGTGGCTTATGTTTTTTCAGCTTTTTCTGCTATGTCTTTTATGTTTTTCATATTTTTCACAATCTCTCTCTCTCTCTCTCTCTCTATATATATATATATATATATATATATATATATATATATATATATATATATATATATATATATATATATATATATATGGGGGAGTGATGGTGTGTGTGTATGTGATATAGATATATATCACATACACACAAACACACACACCATAAACCCCCCCCCCCCCCCCCCACGTGGCTTGTTGTTAAACTGATGCACAAATGCAAAAAAATTCTAAACACGTTACAGTGAAAAACACTTGTGACACGGCTTGAGGTTGTCTTTTTTCTGTTTTAAGCCATCACTGTGCCATCATTGTGGCTGGTTAATATGTGCATCATGCATGTCCTCTTGTCTCTGCTGACAAAAATCACTACATTCCTGACATTTAAAAAGCTCTGTCTAATCCAGTTGTAAATAAAATATAGTTTCGAATCACAGATTTTGTGCAAACGAACAGATTCAGTGATATTTTTGAAATAGTTGTTGTGTTTTTTATGTGTGCGTGTGTGCGCGCGCGCGTGTGTGTTAAAGCACTAAGACTTACACGAAAACTCCGAACAGCAGCATCCGGATTCCGATCTCCAGCGCGAGCTCGCGCACGTTTTTTCTTCGGTCTGGAGGAGACATCTTCATGGTCTTCTTGCTTTCTTTCCGTTCTTTTCTTTTGTCTTTTCTGCTGTTTCAGCAAACGCAAACGTAATCCAAAAATTGCATGAAAGTCATCTGCGCTCGGATGTCGTCCTTTACTGCTTTAGCATCACGATGAGATGCTGAATGAAATTTTGGACGGTGCGCGTGCAGAAAAAAAATGTTTGTGTATAAATATCTCTGTATTTATAATAATACGTGGTCCTTGGAGCTCGTTTGGTGTCCGTCTTTAATCCATATTGTGTTCCAGAGATGTTGCGCATGAACTAATTGAATTTCAATTCATTAAAAAGGGTGAAGGGATAAAAAATGTGTATCCAGGTGATGCAGCATGGCAGTAAAGTGGCACGCGCTGGACTTTCGTGTGTCTGCTCCACTACAACCTCTTCCCACACAATGGTAAGCGATTTGTCGGCCCACACCTGGGCACCGCGGTACTTAGAAAAAAATTTATCAGTTGTTGTCTCACGTTCAAGCAGCAACAGGAGCGTTTGTGCTTGTGTGTCACTTTCGCTCGCGCAGTCAGCGTGGCTGCGCTTTTATAGTCTCGGGCGCGCGCGAACCTGCGCGTGCGGCTGAGTGTACGATGACGCAAGAGCGTGGAAAAAAATAATAATAATAAGGAGGAAACACACATACACACATATATATACATACTGTACATACACACACATATACAGTACATACACACACACACGCGCGTACACATACACACACATACACACACACATATGTTCCTCAAGCACATCATATACACACATTGTTCTCACACAACCGCCTCACACTCCCTCACCACTGCTAGCTTACTGTTAGCACATCACTAATGAGGGCCAAAACAACACTGAGTTCCTACACCAATGGGAATACACAAAGATATTCTTCAACTCAGACAGTCTTCCTAAAGTCAACAGAGAGGCTCTACCGTGCAAGGATTTATCAAACAACGCCAAACTTTCCCTTCATATACACATTTTTGTTGGAAAACATACAACCAACTCTTCTAATTTGAACACATTATGTTTTGGTCCTAGCCAGGGATGATTAATACACAGCTGACCAAACGATTTTGCTGTAATTGTATGATACATTTCCTGGACTCCCACAAGACAGATGGCTTCATTTATTAAGCTCATCAGTTAAATACTATACAATTCTGGCTATTTATTATATACTTACAGCATTTATATTCAACAACACAATAGCATTAACAATTATTTTCAATAGATGAACTATAATGTTTGACTTAAAATATGAAAGTTCTTCAAGTAAGGATGAAACAGAAGAAAGGACACAATTTTCCCAGGACGTATTTCTAATGGGAATGTACAAATAGCAGAGGAAAAATAAGCAGGACATTTGGACATATTAATAACTCAATATTAATTAATTGTATATAGAACTCTTGTATAACACTTGTAAAGAGTTATACTGGATATCAGCATGGTTGTGCTTTCACAGCCATGATGATTTTCATGCCATTTTGTCTAAATATTTATAGGATGGCTTATGTGAGTTATTGAGGTTTGGATTAAACTCATTCTAATCAAATTTTGGATAACGATGTGGGAGCCAACTGGTAAAGGTGTTGGACTATTAATTAGAAGATGGTGAGTTTGAATCCCAGGACCACGAAGCTGCCATAGCCTGAACAAGGCTCTTAACCCTCAGTTGTATAAAAATGTAAGTCGCTCTAGATAAGAGCATCTGCAAAATGTAAAAGAAATATAATAACCTACATTGTGACAGTGGTGGATTTTTCCAAACTCAATCCATTTATGCTTCACAAATCCCGCTTGTGACAACAGGTTTTAATGGAAAGTAGGGTAGAATAACCCAGCCTACACATGGGAGTTGACTAAGCCTGCACTTTACAGATTTTGGATGAACAAAAATACCATGACAGATGTTCCTATAGTATACAGCGTGTGCAAAGTTTGTGGCAGTCACAAAAACAGCATTAAAATGCTTGTTCTGGTGTCTGAGTTCAAATCTCAGAGCTCTCAATAATTGGGCTTTTAAGAAAATACCTTAATGAATGAACCTCTTGTATCACTTTCAGTTCATTGTTAATGTAACTTGACAAGGATTAAGAGATTAGTTTATTCATTTAAATATGATGTGTCCAAAATGTTTGTGCCTATGATTATAAAGTATTGTAGAATAAAACATTCAAATTATCACATTTTTTTAACATACAAATTCACAAAAGGCTATTGCCATCTCACAGACTTGCATATTATCTAAATATGATCTGCTTACGTATAGAACTGCTTACTTATAGGATTTTTTTTTTCTCACCTCAAGTTCCTGGTTCCACCCACTCACCTAAGATTAGCTCCCAGTCTCCTACATTACCTCCCAAAAGTGATTCATCCGTTCTCTCTTTTACAGTCAGTGCCAGGAGTATCCTCCACAGGAAGCTCAAAATACGAACATACGCTTTGAGTGCCGCGCTTGGAGCCTTGAAATAAAGCACATCAAAGGACATACACCCATATTAGTAACTAATGCACTCTAAATATAGGCTTCTTTCATCACAGCACATAGATAGCGTTTTTGTTTTCACTATAAAGGCTCTAAAGTAATATACAACCGATGTGCTGTTTAATATACAGTATGATGTGGACTTGAGCTGAAGATTTTTGAATAAGTTTGAAATGATTCATTTTTGAATTAAGATTAATTAAGAATTAATATTATTTGTATGATTAGAACTTCTTCAAAGTCACAGTGACAAATACAACACTGTCACATACAGCTAGAAATTGGTTTTCCCTAATGCTGAGTAATTTCTTCTTTATTTCAGAGGGAAACAGGACATGGTTTGTAATTCATTGAGTACAATTTGTTCTAACATACAAGCTTTTCCTACCTTTCTGCTGATAATATTCAAGGACAGAGCAAAGCTAAAGTTGCTCATTCTTTTCCTGTAAGACCTCAGCCTATGAATGTGAGCTCCCTGGGCCACCTACTGTACTGCTGACAAGATACAGACCACCTCTACTGGGAAAGTGTTCACAACTCATGATCTCTTGACCTTTCATGTATTCAGGGAATTCTCATTGGCCAGGGTTTAGACTAAATGCATTGAAAGTTTTCAGACATCGTCATGTATTTGAGCACGATGACAAGCCAGTCTCCAATCATCCAATGAGGTCATCATGAAACAAGGGTATTTGAGAGGGCATCGTTTAAAAGCATTCCTCCACCACAGTGTGTGATTCATATTGACCCATGCCAGATACAAGCCATGGTTTAAAGCAAAGACACATACTATACCGTGTTCTTAGTGGACATGTCTCACTCACAACATTTTCATAAACATTTTCTGGCATATTGTGTGTATCAGTACAATGATATATTTTAAAAACATCTTTTTTTAATGTTTATGGAACACACCAAACCTGCCATGCATTATCTTAATTAAAAAGCTGGTTGAAACATTGAAAACGTTATATTTATGGCTTGCATCAAACAATGGTTGTGAGAGACGTTAATGCCCAACTATCAAATGGCCAAATTGTAGGATGACCAATCAACATTGAGAACCAGTGGTGATGGAGATTTACATTACATTTACAGCATTTAGCAGACACACTTATCCAGAGAGACTTACATTTTTATACAACTGAGGGTTAAGGGCCTTGCTCAGGGTTCCAGCAGCGGCAGCTTGGTGGACATAGGAATCGAACTCACAACCTTCCGATAGCCTTCCTGTAGTCAAACACCTTAACCACTTGGCTAGATTTAGTGATTGACTCCTTATTCCTCACCAAAAACCTTTAACCTCCATATTCTGTAGCGTTGAGGTGAATTGAGAAGGTACTGACACCCGAACATCAAATGCAACATTTAGCTCTGGGGTTTCTAATCGGGGGCACGGTGGCTTAGTGGTTAGCACGTTTGCCTCACACCTCCAGGGTTGGGGGTTCGATTCCCGCCTCCACCATGTGTGTGTGGAGTTTGCATGTTCTCCCCGTGCCTCGGGGGTTTCCTCCGGGTACTCCAGTTTCCTCCCCGGTCTAAAGACATGCATGGTAGGTTGATTGGCATCTCTGGAAAATTGTCCGTAGTGTGTGAGTGTGTGAGTGAATGAGAGTGTGTGTGTGCCCTGAGATGGGTTGGCACTCCGTCCAGGGTGTATCCTGCCTTGATGCCAGATGACGCCTGAGATAGGCACAGGCTCCCCGTGACCCGAGGTAGTTCGGATAAGCGATAGAAAATGAGTGAGTGAGTGAGTGAGTGAGGGTTTCTGATCTTATCTACAAAGGAGATAGAGATAGTAGTGTGTCCGTAGGAGCATATTTTCATTCCAATCAAGCAAGAGAGGCACCTGATTCCACCTGTTTAATCAGTTGATCCTGGCTTTCAGTAAACTTGGGTATGGATTCTATTTGTTTGGAATAAAAACCTGAGCCCACACTGACCTGGACAGGCTGGATACCCTGAATTGACTGAATGAATGTATACCCTGGGTTTCAAAACAACTTTTATCTGGACAAAATCTGCAAGTTAATGTGTCAGATTCTTTTCGTTCTGGGAAATCTCCCAGTTTAAAAGACTTTTTTTTCTCGTTTTCACTAAAATCATGAAAGTGATTATTCTATGTTTGAATTTGTCCATTGGTAGAGACACTTATTTATCTCCAAATAAATGACAGCTCAATTCCATGTCAATTTCTCCAAAGGTATCAGATTTAAAACAGAACTCCTTTACTTATGTAGACTGCAATGTGAGTAAGTAAACTAATAAACTAATTGTTACGCACTGAATCTACAGTGATTAAGCTGTATTCCAATAAGAGCAGTAGTATACAGTTTTCACCTGTTCAGTATGTAGGAAATGTAATTCATCATTTTTGAACCAAACTGGCAGGATTTATCCTCCAGGACAGGAATATTATTGCAGACCAGTATTTCACTTTGTTAGACTCTTCTGCCATCTTGAGGTGATAAGACTATAATGTGCCTTAACCAAAAAACTGCTGCTGCTGATCAACGTTATGGAGATGCAGATTTCATTTCTTTCACCTGCACACAGTGCCAAAGCTACCAGTACCTGGTTTAAAGACAATGGGATCCCTGTACTTAATTGGCCAGCAAACTCGCCTGACCTTAACCCCATAGACAATATATGGGGTATTGTGAAGAGGAAGATGAGATATGCCAGACCCAACAATGCAGAAGAGCTGAAGGCCACTAACCTGGGCTCTCATAACACCTGAGCAGTGCCACAGACTGACCGACTCCATGCCACACCGCATCGCTGCAGTAATTCAGGCAAAAGGAGCCCCAGCTAAGTATTGAGTGCTGTACATGCTCATACTTTTCATCTTCATACTTTTCAGTTGGCCCAGATTTCCAAAAATCCTTTCTTTGTATTGGTCTTAAGTAATATTCTAATTTTCTGAGATACTGAATTTGGGATTTTCCTTAGTTGTCAGTTATAATCATCAAAATTAAAATGACATTTTATTCGATTGTAAAATATTCAATAAAATAATTCTATTATATTCAATTATTCAACTAATTATATGACCAGCACCTGTATAATGGGTCAAGTGGTGGCAGGAAAGAAATATACTAACCTCACCAGCAGGATTTTACTGATGCCACTCTTAGTCCCTGAGCTAGTGAACTACAATGAACATGTGTTTTGGAGCCTACAAGTTGCTTTAGATAAGGATTTCTGCCATATTCCTTAAATGTGAACATACCATACACTGTAAGTGTGTAGTAGCAGGTCAAGTGCTTGGTCTAGGTTTATTTTTGGTCTAGCAGGTATAGTAGGAGCTCTGTTGGCTCATGTTACAAGCTCAAAAGCTTAAGAATTTATTACATTTACATACGTTTAGATGTGTAGATTGTCAACTTGGTTTTTATAGTTTCCAAAGATAATGAGCAAAAAAAATGTAAAGAAGCCAAAACAAATGTCTGTTTTTGTTGTTTTAATAATGCATAAAGACAAAATTTTATTCACAGTCATACTAGCATGCAGGATTCAATTACATTAAAGGATGCATGTCATGGATTTAAAACGGTTAAAATGAGAGCACAGCACTTATGAACTATGTGGGTTTCTGTCACTTATTTTACCTTCTTTTGTTACTGATTGTAAATAATATCCTCTTCATGCATTCATTTTCTGTTGTGTTTATCCTACATATAACCTGGAGTCTATCGCAGGAGACTCAGCGCACAAGACAGAGGACACCCCAACACATCCAACACACACACTCATTCATACAAGAAAAGAAAAAAAGAAAATTCTTGGTCAAACAAACAATTCTTAATTCATATTGTATTTTGCAAGAAGTTCTTACAACAAGGTCTGACTCTGAAGTTCAGTAGTCCAGGATAAACTCTCTCTGGGTCATACAGAAATCTGGTTTCAGGCTCTCGATGGTACAGTCCGAGGTGTCCATGGTGCACAGGCTGCACTCGCAGCTTAACGCGACAGGATAGGTGATGTGGGGATCCACACCCGGTCGACAATCCGGCAGGCGAACCGTTTCATAGCGGACATCTCTGTAGGTGCACACATGCTGATAGATGGAAGAGAACGGGCTCTTGTACACAGGTTCCTGTAGAAAGCATTTATTGGAAAGATTTTCCCTTCTCAAATGATATCTGCAATCATATGCTATACATATGTACAAGTTTGCATGAAACAAGCCAACAATACATTGGAAAATGGTTATACGATATCATCCATGCAACTTTTGTAATAACAATCGGTGTACATAAAATCATTCATTCATTCACTCAGGCTTCATGGGGCAAGATGCAGGATACACTCTGGACAGAGTGCCAACCCATCGCAGGGCACACACACACACTCTCATTCACTCACACACTCTCACACTACGGACAATTTCCCAGAGATGCCAATCAACCTACCATGCATGTCTTTGGACCGGGGGAGGAAACCGGAGTACCCTGAGGAAACCCCCGAGGCACGGGGAGAACATGTAAACTCCACACACACAAGGCGGAGGCAGGGATCGAACCCCCAACCCTGGAGGTGTGAGGCGAATGTGCTAATCACTAAGCCACCGTGCCCCCCCCCCTTTACATAAAATCAATTAAAGATTAAAAAAAGGAATATATTCACCTTGGTGAAGCAGTGTCCACTGCAGATGGAGGTTTGAAACACAAGGCATTTGGGGCAGCCATCTTTCTCTACAGAAACGGTCTCATTAACAGGTTCACAATGTGTCAGGTGGTAGCTATGAGCAGCGGAGAAGACGTTGATCAAGAAATATAGGAGAAGAAAGGAGAAAGCTGGCATGGACATCCTGTAATAAATAAAAAAATACAATACAATTACCCACTAAGTTCATCAAGTAAACATGAGATAATCAAGCAGTCAATGAGCCAGTGCAAATGAGTTCAAATTCAGACTACAATTCAGCAATTTTATGTAATAGTTATACATTAAATAAAATCAAATCACACTCTATTACACTACGGTTCTTACTTAAGAGTTTTCAAAGATCGCTCAGCAGGCTGCTGTCTGTCCCTGCAAGAGTTTCACATGTTTATATAGTGCACAGAATTAAACCACGGCCTTATCACACTAATCTGAAATAAAGTACAGCTAAGTGCTCTGACATAATTACGGCTACTTTTTCAAGGATACACCATGACATTAGAAACCTGCAAGTTCATCTTGCTCCAGCCAAAAGGATTAATAAACTTCCTATTTGGATACTTTTCTTTCATTCGGGGCTGTGTTTGCTTAGCAGTTAGGTTCATAATGCTATAGTACTGAGATCCTCATACTGCATTTTCAGAAATTAAGGTATTTTTTCTTGTTGCTGCAGTGATACCATCAGGGACACATATTTTGTGACTTTAATTTGTATCTTTTACCTGGAAACATGAATATAGCATGCATCATTGGACCATAACCCCTCTAGCCAGTCTGAGCCAGGACAAAAATTATAAATCCTTTATTAATCATACAAAGCCTGAATGTATCTACACATGCAGAATACCAGCAGATCGAGAAGAATCTCAGCTATAAGACTACAAGATCATTCATTCATTCTCTACCGCTTATCCAAACTTCTTGGGTCACGGGGATATCTCAGGCGTCATTGGGCATCAAGGCAGGATACACCCTGGACTGAGTGCCAACCCATTGCAGGGCATACACACACACTCTCATTCACTCACACACTATGGACAATTTTCCAGAGATGCCAATCAACTTACCATGCATGTCTTTGGACCGGGGAAGGAAACCGGAGTAACCGGAGGAACCCCCGAGGCACGGGGAGAACATGCAAACTCTGCACACACACAAGGCGGAGGCGGGAATCGAACCCCCAACCCTGGAGGTGTGAGGCAAACGTGCTAACCACTGAGTCACCGTGCCCCCCGACTACAAGACCATTTCACCTAAACAAGACACAAATAATAAGACAGAAAATATGTAAATGTTGAGCATACAACAAAACTTATTTAAAAGTTATTTTTTTAAAAACTGCTCCTCTTCTGAGAAGGCTGTGAGGATGCGTGGATTTGTGCTCAAGAACATAAGTGAAGAAAGGGGTGTCTCAGTGGGATTGAGGTCAGGGAACACGAGACAATCACGTTGTTCCACTCAAGAGTTTGCAAACTGTGTTTCCATGGAGCTCACATGGTGCACAGGGGCACAACATTGTTATGCAAAAGCATATAAAGTTACTATATACAATTATGTGCTGCCATGTTTCTTGCAAAAGTTTGGGAAAGAACCACATTTGGGTCAGGTGTTCAAAACCTTTGTCCATATATTGTAACGTTCAGCTAATTAAAGCAACACCAAAAACACAATACAATACAATACAATACAATACAATACAATACAATACAATACAATACAATACAATACAATACTAATACAATACAATACAATACAATACAATATAAATGCAATACAATAAAATACAATACAATACAATATAAATACAATACAATAAAATACAATACAATACAATACAATACTAATACAATAAAATAAAATACAATACAATATAATACAGTACAAATACAATACAATACAATACAAATACAATACAATATAAATACAAATACAATACAATACAATACAATACAGTACAAATACAATACAATATAAATACAAATACAATACAATACAATACAATACAATACAAATACAATACAATATAAATACAAATACAATACAATACAATACAATACAATACAATACAATACAATACAATACAATACAGTACAAATACAATACAATACAATACAATACAATACAATACAATACAATACAATACAAATACAATACAAATACAATACAATACAATACAATACAATACAATACAATACAATACAATACAATATAAATACAAATACAATACAATACAATACAATACAATACAATACAATATAAATACAAATACAATACAAATACAATACAATACAGTACAGTACAAATACAATACAATACAATACAATACAATACAATACAAATACAATACAATACAATACAATACAAATACAATACAATACAATACAATACAATACAATACAATACAATGCATTGCAATGCAATACAATACAATACAATACTAATACAATACAATACAATACAATACAATACAATACAATACAATACAATACAGTACAGTACAAATACAATACAATACAAATACAATACAATACAATACAATACATTACAGTACAAATACAATACAATTCAATACAATAAATTGCAATACAATACAAATACAATACAAATACAGAAACACAAACGACTAAGGACTAGGAAAATTAGATCTTGTTTTTAATTCTCAGAAAATATGCTTTTTTCATTTTGAATAACGGCACAACTGCCATAAATAATAAGAATAAGACTAAAAATAAGAATAAGAATACTATTGGACGGAGACCGGAACTAACGATTTCAGTCTACGTTCCCGTCAGGAACATTTATTGGCGGATCATAACATTGCAGTTGGCTGCCAATATCAGTCACGTTGTTATAAAATAATCGAACCCAGCAATTTAGTCGTAGAATGGTTATAAAATCGTATCATTAGTGTAAGAATGGCAGAGCAGGAGCCAGGCAGTAAGAATCAGGTTAGTATTTTGGTGTTAAGTTTTGTGTAAACGAGCTGTTATGTGGAGATTAATATTATATTGTAGTTGTAGCTGCTCTAACTGGAGGAACTCTGATCAGAATGTTTGTATGTGAAAATTCAGGAAATAATTGAGACAAGAATAGCGTTAATATGTGTTAGTTAGTACACGTCATATTTTACAATTAACATAATGTAGAATTGTAATTTCAGCTTCTGTGAACCTGTACAGAGTTTTTGTTTTGTTTGTCCAAGTTCCATCTATGATTATTTTATTCATTTATTTTTTTATATCACTGTTTTGTTCTCCACAGGGAGTAAAACTTTTAGGGATACTGGATGTTGAGAAAACTCCTTGTGCAAGAGAAGCTATTCTCCATGGTGCAGGAGGATCAGCTGTTGCAGGATTAGTGCACTTTTTGGCAACCAGTAAGTCACACAGTTACCAACATCATCTACTCTGTTCATTGAAGGTTAAATTTCTTTAATTCACTTGGAGTACAATCTAAGCATGTAACCGTTAAGACAATTTTCTGTAAACTGACATTCACAATACTGTATGCTCATAGTGAAGAAGTATGTTATTCTTTTTGCTCTATCCAACAAAGTTTATTTATATAACTGTTAACTCCACTATCTTGTGTTACAAAAGAGGATTAAGTCCAGTAAATACTGTACGTATATCATGCCTATATCATATATCTATATCATGCCGTCTCTGTGTGTTTTTCCGTAACATTACGGATCTTAATCAAAACCATCCTAATTTTTGTGGCACTGATTTGTGAAAAGTCTCTCGTTAGAAGTGTTATACAAAGACAGACTGACAAGAAACACACACGTACACAGCTACAACAAAACAAGGTCGAACTATGAAGCATGCACACTTACAAATAAGGATTTGCAATTGCATAAAATATATCCATTAATCGTAAACATGATCGCAACATGAATCAGTTACACAAGTAAGCGGTAGGCACCTGTAGAGCGACAGAGAAGCAGTAGAGCGACAGAGAAGCAGTAGAGCAACAAGAGAAGCAGTAGAGCGACAGAGAAGCAGTAGAGCAACAAGAGAAGCAGTAGAGCGACAGAGAAGCAAGCAGTAGAGCGACAGAGAAGTTTAGGATATTTTTTAACAGAAGGGTTTTGGTCTTCTTCCTCCATCAGGCAGAGTGAAGCGCTCGTTCCATGCAGGCATGGCTGGATTCATGATCACAACAATGGCTTCCTGGTGCGTCATCCCACATTTAAAGAGAAGCGTCATCTTTTCTTCTTGTATGAATATAAGTGCATATATTAAACTTGGTTCTCTACGGTAAAGAAAATGGTTACGGTGAAATAATCTTTACAGAAAAGATTATTGTAAGTTTAAATGAACACTATGATCATGTAATTCGCTTTGTTTTAGTTTTGCCGTCTACTGTATACAGGTTTGTATGTATTAAACTTGTTTTAAAAGTTTAGCAACTACAGTTAGAATTCATTTAGGATAAAGGCTAATACAGATGTTTTTTTCCATATGAATATCAGGGGAAATAGAATGCTAAAAGCATTCTTAAAATAATAATAAAAAAAATAATTTATTGTAAACTTTTAGAGCTTATCTTTTTAAAGTGTTTACTTCCTGTATTTTGGTTTATATATATATAAAAATGGGATAATACACTATCAGCCATGACATTTAAACCACTTGCCTGTGTTGGTCCTCCTTGTGCCACCAATAAACAAGAGCTCTGACTTGTCGAGGCCTGGGGACCCCATAAGGCCTCTGAAGGTGTGCTGTTGTTTCTGGCACCGATACATTAACAGTAGATCCATGAATCCAACTCCATGAATCTGACTTGTTTGGCCAGAAAACCCCACAAATGGTCAATTTGCTCAAGATCTGAAGAATTCGGAGGTCAAGTCAACAACTTGGGCTTTTTGTCATGTTCCTCAGACCATCCCTGAACAATTTTTTGGACACGCTCAGTCCCAGTCATCTAGACTTCACAGTGTGGTCCATGTAAAAGTTTTATTTGTTCAATTGCTGTCCACAATGTCACAGGTGCCAATGTAAAGAGATTATCAGTGTTATTAACATGACCTGTCAGAGGTTTTAGTGTTATGGCTGATCAGTGTATATCAAAGCAATACTACAGATATTTCTTTGTGCAAATTCTAACGCTAGGTAACTAGCTAGCTAATCTAAACCAATCAAAAACCAAGCTATTTTTTTATTCATTCAAGCAAGCTTTAAGTAATTGTTATTATTTAGTAATACTAAATAACTCTATTGATGCCTTACATATGGCCTTTATTCGTTTTAGGTTCTACTGTCGGTATAACAATGCCAGACTGCGGGTACAGCAGAAGATGATTCAGGATGGAATTAAGAATAAAGTTATTTACGAGGGGACGAGTCATGATCCAACACGAAAAGCAAGAGATCAATGAAGTCCCAATATTTTCCTCTGCGACTTTTTACATTCTCATCAGCTAAATGACAGTTAATGGTATAAAATGTCTGTTTTTTATGCTTTTTGTGTCAATATTTGACCAATGTGAAAAACCTAATAAGTGAAACAAACTGAATGGCTCTGTGTGTTATTCTGTACATGTTTTCATTCTGTTTCTCATGCTTCATTTTATACCACGCGGTCACGAGCACGAGCGTCAGCTGCAGTCTCACGTGAACATTTACTGAACAGCGACACCTCCAGTCGCAGATTTCAGTAACATCTCCATATCCTGCACCTGCTTTTCTCCAGTATGAGATTGTAATCAGAAACACATCTCCACAGTAAGTGTGACATGGTTACGAGACCAGTGGGGCATTGTGTTGTATACGTTGGAACACTAATGCTGTGCTGTTAGATGAGTTCTGATTGTGAATATCACTACATCATGCAGTCACCCTTTTGTCAGGAAGTTTTTTGTTTTTTTTTTGCACCTAATAGCTGATATGATCATTTTGGGCCACTTCTTGGATCTTCAGTACATTTCAGTACCATGAGAATGTACAAAGTGGTCAGTCATGTAGTCTTGGTGAAGCAGGCAGAAAGTTTTATTTTTATTTTATTGTTATACAAATATGTGCAATATTCTGCCTATAATTCTAGGGGCACAATCGCTGAAGTCCAGAAGAAGAAACTACTAAGACAATCCTGTCTTACGTCTATATCCAAAACCTTTACCCTCGTGGCATGCCGTCTGAGATGGTACTGTACGCACGGGTCTTGCGTGACCTTTAAACCTCCTCAGCTAATAAAAAAAAGTCTAGAAACAAAAATGCTGCACTTTTAACCCTCAACATTAAATCTATCCACTAGAGACAAATATACTGAATATTAGGTTCTGGTTAGTCGAAATAAAAACCCACAATTACTACATAGTTACCTTTTTTTTATTATTCCACAACACATACAACATAAATCGTTGGCAAATGTATATATATCATGTGCACATACAGGATATCGCAGTAGTCTGTTGTCACATAAAATAAATATTAATAAATAATGCAACTTTTTTTTAGACTCTTTAACAAAGAAAGGGGGAAAAAAACACGTTATGCCATAAGTACATCAAAAGGACTGATAATCAGGAGAATATGCAGCGCAGCATTATAGTTACACGAGCACTGGAGTGCCACTGAGCCACGGTTTATTAGTGTCATAGCAGTATATAATACATTTCTGTTATAAAACTAACAAAAACAATACGATCAAATCTGGTGTCAAATATGCAATTATTCTTAATGAATTTTGCAAGAAACAACGCAAAGTAGTCTGTTAACAGTAAGGTCTGGTTGCTAAGCAACGTAATAGAAGACCAGGGTATTCTAGCCACAGAACAACGGCTGTAGTGTGGCGATTTAGACGTTATAGAAACCGTTCTAAACTATAACGTCGATTGCAGTGAAGAAGCGTTTTTTTAGAAAATACATAAAAAAAGGTGTAACCATGTTTTGCTTTAGTCAAAATGTTTCTCTCTTTTTTTTTTAATCGAACATGTAATTACCAAATCGTCAAAATCTCCACAAATCCTGCACCGTCGTTTTGTTTTCTGCTAACAACTTAAAGTCTATTATTAATTTAAAAAAAAAAAAAAAAAAGTGCTGATCAAATAGTACTTGAGTGATGGGGCTGAAAATGTGATTTGTGTTGGAAAGAGAAGGGAAAGTGCAGGTCCTTTAAGAACACAACCAGTCATCCCACTCTGAAGGCTGTAAGTGATAGTGGACACGTTACAAGAACAACCTTTATGCACTTCGTATCAAAACGTGTCCACACGGGTCTTTGGTTATTTTCACCAGCAGTAGTGAAAAGAGAAAAAAAAAAAAAGGTTACATTCAAATCCAGTGTAGTTTTTGATGCATGTTAGATGGGTGTTTAAGATGAATTGATGCTGCTATAATTAGCGCTCTTGCAGCTAGACGTGGCGCTATACGGCCAATCGTACGTGTACGCCTGAACTTCGCGTACTTGTTTATTAGCAAATCATTCCAGATTTATTCTCCTGCTTTACACTTGATTTTGAAGTGTAGCTGTGGGGATTTGTGTTCGTTCAGCTACACGAGCATTAGTAAGATCAGGGTTTGGTGTATGCTAAAGTTGTTGGGTTGGGTTGAGGTCAAGGACTCGTTGGTCATCATTGGTCTTTATGGAGCTTAGTTCACTTAAAGGGAACATGTAATGCTAGAACATTTAAAGGTATCTGCAGCACCACATACTGTATGAGTGTGATGCTCATATGGTCCACATACTTTTGACCATAAAGCATATTATACTAAGGTAAAACAAAAAAAACCTGTCATGTCTGAAAGCAGCATTTACGCACCGCAGAACAAATCATCCCCTTGATGCGTACACGACATGAAAAATCTTTATACGCAAATTACGAGACTAATACAGAAGTGGGATTTGGGATCAAAGTTAAAGCTTCATGGTTACTGCCCACTGAATTTACATTAAAGGAACTACATGCTTCAAGAGCAGAAGACTTTAAATACGTTCACGTTTAAATACAAAAGTGGATATGCGGTGTCTTTTACTACCGACAGATTAAAATGCTCAGGTAAAACCCTCACCGGTCAGTGATGCTGTGAGGCAGGATTGCGATAATCAGGTTGATCGGTGTGGCGAATCTGACTCCTCTGTAAACCCTAAATCCTATTTTAATCTTTGAGTAAAGATATAAGCACACAGAGAGAGTAATTGTGCATTAGACAGCTGGTCAGTCGGGTTTTGCTTAACACACCATCATCCGCTGATATAACTGAAAAGGTATCGGAGATCATTTTGGTGCTGTGTAAAGAACAGTAATGTCAATTTGCTACAGGATCCAATAATGTTGATTTTTGCGGAGGGAATTTAAATTATTGTTAGATTGTTGTTGCGTTATTATTGTGTATCGGAATGAAAACCAAGAAAATCCCTTTGCAGCTCTAAACACTTTGAGATTGGTTGAACATTAGACCAAACACTTAAGACGTTTTAGTTATGTGTGGCCTATAAGCCAGGAACAGTGGCACTAAACTCACATTACTAAAGGAGGGTACAAAAGTGCATAAACACAGTTAGATATTCAATGGAAATAGATATTAAAGCTCAGTGACGGACAATAAGTAATCGGCTAGGAATCGAAAGTAATACAAATGGGAGAAGTCAACCAACACTGTTAGAAGTAAACAAGGTCAAACAAGGTTTTCGATGGAATTGTTCTGCAAATCACTTTGATATGTATGTTCACACAATACAGAGCTCAGAATGCGACGAGAAAAGGCTAAAAGACACCCTTAGTGTCCCGGGCAGCAAATCCCAAGAAGAAAAGTAAATTAATCAGCTCACAAGGACAACAAAGCAGCAAGCCCCTCACAGGATAATGTCATAAACCCGCCCTACACGTCCCAGCCACTCTCGCACCGCTTGCCGCACTCGGAGGTCAGTCACGTGACACGTGAGCTGACTGAAGCAGGGGAACATGGCTGGCTGCAGGGCCACGAAAGTGGCGTCTGGCAATAGCTGGATCTGGTTCAAGATGGTGAGGACCATGTTGGTCCATGCCTGTGTGTACAAGGAAAAATATTTAATAAGTAATCTGCATTCCATGAACATATGTGAAGTAAACAACAAATAACAAATGATGAAGAATGATTTTCAGTGATTAAAAACGTCACAAATGCATCGCCCTACTTGTATCTGAGCCTCAGAGTCTCTGAGAGAGATGTTATGCGAGCTGGCGGTAGAACCCGAGCGTGGCCTCTTGTCCTGACGCAGTAGTTCTGGTCCGGCGCTAAAAGAGTGCCTCATGGTCCTCTGATCGAGGAGTTGCTGAGGTCTCTGTGGCCCCGGCGATTCTGGCGTCATCCTTTCTCCTGCCTTCTTGGCCAGTGAGCCATGGTTTTGTTGCTGTTGCTGCTTGCGTTTCTTGTACTCCATCATCAGCTTGGCGATGGTCTTGTCGGTGGCGATGGTGTAAAGCTTGTTGCTGGCACTCTCCCACCACTCCTTCTTCCTCCTCCTCTCCTCCTCCTCTGAGGAGGGTGTGTTGGGCAAGTGAAGACGAGGGGTGTCCTCCAAGGGCGTCCCACGGCTTGAATGGTCGCCTGTTGATGGGGTGGATCTCTCAGAGGGGAAGAGTGGAAGAAAGAACATGCTGTCGGGACGAGTGATAGGAGGCGGCTCGTCGCTGCTGTTTTCCAGGTCTAGGTGCATCTGAATGTAGTTTGTGCAGAGGTCCATGCAGAGCTTGTGCATGCGTTTGAGCAGCCACGCCCAATCTGCCCCACTGGTAGGCTGTGTGCTCAGAGCAGGCAGGCGTGTACGCCACCGACGTGGTGGACTCACACGCGCCGTCTCCTCAAACATGTCCTCGTCCTCAGATGAGCAGGCTTGTGACGAATCCGAGCTGCCCTCCTCTTCTTCCTCTTCCTCCTCCTCCTCACTAAGGATCTTCTTCACCTGCTCCACAGTGATTTGCTCCTGGTTGGTCAGCAAGGCACACAACAGAGCCTGGAAATACCAGCAGAAAGAAAAAGGACTTTACTCTAGTTAACTTGGTTTATAACTTGCAGGACGGTCGCCGCACCACCCGAGGAGAGAAGCTGATTAGGGTCTTCCTGATGACCCAAAAGTGGTAGCCTAGTAGTATGTTCTGGGATACATGCCTGCTATTGCCATAACCCTAATCATGGTTACCACCAGTGCCCAGTTTCACCTATTTTAATACCCCCAGATAATTTATACATGTCCCTGTGCATGACTGTGCACAACCTGCACTCGATTCCTTTCACTCGGTTGTATTGAGACAATGTCTATTGTAAAAAGCGCTATACAAATAAACGTGAATTGAATTGAATTGAATATTCCTCTGCACATTTACAAAATCAAAAATAAGACATGAATATAAAACTAGCCAAATGTATTTTAAACCAAAAGTACCTGGAAGTAGATATTGAAGCTCATTGCGGATTGGCGGTACAGGTTAGCGGCACCGCACACGCCCGACACCTTCATAAGTAGATATTTCAAGCCGGGACGTGTGTCAAAGTCTCGGGCCGTGCGGTAAGATTCGAGCAGGAGGTCCAAGATAACGGCCAGGTTTTGCATGGAGATGTAGCGTAGAAAACCGGCGCCTTTGGGCTCTGAGACAGGTGTTAATCGGTCCTGACTCTCAGAGCTGCCGGAGCTTTTCACAAACTCCTCCAACAGGATGTCGTAGAGGTTCTGCAGCAGCACCTGGTGGGACAGCAAGCTCACCACAATCGTCCTGAACGGAATCCTTTAAAAAAGCAACAAAAAAGAAAACCCTTAAGTGTTATTAACCGAAAGTATGAGCTGTTTCCCCAATCCAGTTAGATTTCTTAAAATGAATGTAAAGTGTAACATTACAAGGTAACATTAACGTGTGACACGGTTCCTATGAGACGTTAAGGTTTTTAGACGCTTCGAGATTAAACTGGGAAAGAAAGCAGCGATTGTCATCTCTCACTTGAGATTATAAGAAAAGTGAACCAAGTGAACTTGCCATCCCAGGAAAACTTACCCAATTTTCCTGCATCGTGTTAAGCATGAAGGAAAAGACAAATAAGACAAAATATGAAATGTAATCACTGAATTCTTTGTAAAAACCAAATATTGCATTAACTAGACTAGTTAAAGTCCTTTTTATAAACTATAACCATATTATATGCTTTTTCCTCTTTTGTTTATCTCGACAGGTTGCATTTACACCTGCGCTGGATCCAGTATCTATCCTGGATAATATACACACAATGACATTCATTTAGAGAAACTAAATCCAGTCTACAAGCATATCAAGGAAACTGGAGGAAACCAGTGAACCTGGATGAAGACTTCAAAAACACTGTATGACAGAAACTGCATTTCTTTTGTACCGTATATCGTCGATTACACGTATTCTACAAATCGCTGACTGTGTGGTGGTCTGTATTTATCTAACACTACATGACTCTAACCTCTTCTGGACATGGCCATTGGACTGCTGGTCTGCAGGAAGTTCAATGATCAGCACACATGACTGCGCATGCTCGAATCCTTCCTTACTACTGGGAGTCTTGGGAGAGCACTGAGTGTCCAGCATAAAGACCTGAATGCACAAAATAGAAACGTGTCAATCTTTTTTGAAGTGTTTATTTCTTGTGTTCAATATTTTGGATGAATTTGTTATTTAGTCCTAAAATGACCATTATCTTTATCATCTGATTTCATTCGTTTATCTTATGGACCACTTTATGTTGGTTAATATTATAGAGAACTGTGAGTAAATCTCAAGAACAATGGGCTCCAGGCGGGAACAGACTCTAATTCAACACTGAAAACTGTCTGTCTGTCTCTATATTTTATCTATATTTTTGTCCAGTGATGAATTAGGGAAAAAATAGTATAGTGTAGTAGTATAATGAAAGGGTTAGGGTTAGGGTTAGAGTACCAAGAGTACCTGTTGTGCCATGGCACGGATCCTCCAGTACTCAGCTTCAGCGGAAGCAGAGTGGGTCGGGGCAGCTACTTTCACCTCGCACGCGTCCCCTGTGAATGTATCAGAACCACTTCGGAAACACGCCAGCAGGTTCTACAGGACGAGAAGAGAAAACGTCAGTAATGATACATCTGGTTCAGTTTGCTACCACTTCTGCTTGGAGATCGTTGGGGAATGATTTTATTATTATTAATATTATTATATGACGACAAGTGTGTACAGTAGCACTGTTTAAACTGTACATCTATTAAACATAAGTGGTGCCTCAGTAGTGACCTAAATCATGAGAGGTACAGTACCTGTGTTCTGCTTATTCTTTGCAAAAGAGAAATGGCAACCTGGTATATTGCAAGCTGGGTATTTACATACTAGACAACTTGTGCAATAATACTTTTTTTTAAAGTTTTACTGAACAACGCATGACTCAGAAATCTCAATTCTTAGCTCACCTTGACAGGTTCAAGTGTAGCTGAGAAGGCATCTTGCAGGGAATAGCAAGCCAGCCTCCACATCTCCTCGGTAAAGACAGGCCCTGCTGTCACCAGGACATATCTGAACACAGAAAACATTTTGGCCTCTTCTAGCAACTTGAGCAAGTCACAGGAAGACATTTTATTTTAGATAGACAAACACACAGGGAACCTTATACAGGAACAGCCAACTCTGGAAATGGTCTCTGCGGGTTCAGCCACACAAGCCACCAGCAGCTTGAACAAGTCCTTCAGCATCAGGTTAATAAGATTCTCGTAGCCCATATCTACAGGACGAGACGAACAAAATGAATCTAAATGAATCTATAATCTATAATGTTCTTGCTGGCTCATACATTTATGTGTACTCTAAAAAAAGCTGCTTAATAATTGACATTGAAAGCACTAAGCTTTTTTAATAGGAAAAAATGGAGATTTATTTAATCTTGTATGTAGTGCACAGGTCTGAGAACTTTACCACTAGTACAGAGAGAGAAAAAAGTTAACAGTGAATAAACAGTGTTTTTTTTTTTTTTTTTATTTCGGTAAAAGTATTGGGCAGCATTTTAACTGGAGGTTTTAACACATTTACCACCATCCAGTTGCTCCACTTGGTTTCTTTTGAATCATAGAACAAACCACTGCCTATTAAGGCTTTGGAAACTGCGTGTTATACCGATCATCTAAACGCAGCGATACGCGATACACCTACCTGAATGTATAAAACTTTGAACATGCTCCACCACCAGCTCGCATGAAAGCCCAATGGCGTGCTTGAAGTTTGCAGCCGCGATGTCCCAGTATGAATAATCTCCGTGACTTCGCTGCAGCCACAGCGACATGACGGGAAGAAGGAGCTGGATGACTGAGAAAATGGCAAAGCCTGGGCCTGAGAGAAAATTGGTTCGTCAGCAAAGACAGCACTAAGTTATTTGGACTTGTAGATGCTGGTTCCTGGTGTTCATTTGACACTTACCTGGAATTTTAGTGACTTCTCGGAGCAGCTCAAACAACAGTTCGAGTGTGGGTGGCTGGTGCTGACGAGGGCAGTTAGACACGGCTGCGGTGAGCTGCTCCAACAGCAAAATCCACACCTGGATCAGACCTGCATAAAACACATAATGTTGTTTTTCTTGCATTGTATAGAACAGGGATCGGCAACCTTAAACACTCAAAGAGCCATTTGGACCCGTTTCCCACAGAAAACCCATTTGACATCTAAAATGAAGAGAACACTGCATATATCGTTTTTTACCTTTATGGAAAGTATAGAAAAACTGTAGTGTGTGCATTTATGAAATCAATGAACGAAATTTATAAAATTTTATTTCTGCAAGCAAACAAAAATTTTTTGAACAGTTTGAACTAACCTTAAGAAAAAAATTTTTTAAGAAAAATTTTTTTCATTGGTTGTTGCGTTAAATCTTTCCCAGATAGTGCTATTTTCTGAATGGCTATTGTGTAGCCTCTTTTTTGATTGGCTGATAAGTGTCAGGCTCGACTAAGTACTGAGACGCGCTTGATTCCCACCCGGTTCCATAGAGACAGCGGTGCGGACAGATACATTTTGGGCGCTGCGGCTTATTAAATATATGATAAATAATCAAAAAGTTTTTTTGCGTGAGAAATACGACTTGTGGCGGGAGAGCGTGACAAAAGACCCAAATGCGGGACTGTCACTCAATGCGTGACACTTGACAGGCCTGCATCCCCTGCTGCAGCAAACCAAAAATGTCGTCCGCTTCTGTGTGTGCTTCTTCTTGGATTTCACAAGTCGGCAGTTATGACGCATATTTTGAGCGACAAAAAAAATTAAACATGGTTTATTTTAATGTTACAAGAGCATCATAATCTTAGAATTTAGAATTACATTTTTTTAAAAACTAACTAAAATAAAATACATTTTAGTTAAATATTTATTTTACAAATCTACAGGGAGCCGCAGCAGAGGGATGAAAGAGCCACTTGCGGCTCCGGAGACGCGGGTTGTCGACCCCTGGTATATAATCTTTATTTAAGGGTTTAAACTGAATATAAATTACCTCATGTTACGTGCATAAAATCTATTTTAAAAACAGGGTAAATTAGTTAAATTAGCCTTAAATTACACACAGTCAGATTTCGAACATACGAACAGCAAAAAAATGTATTTGATCCTGTACATACGTATATAATTAAAATTTGCAGCAAGCGTACTACTAGGCTAATTTTTCATATGATTACATATATGCATTATGGCCTAAGAAACTGATCATAGATCATCAGAGTGTTTATCTCTTGCATCAAAGTCTACTAAGTGGGGAAAAGTCCGTTCTGATTATATTATATTATACGTGAAAAAATTTCACTTTATTGAAATTAAAAAAAAAATTATTTTTTGAATTCAGCCACAAGTGATGTCGGCTGTTTTTTCCCAAGATCAACACACATATGGTATGCAGTGTGAGGAATCACCTGTCTCATCATCGAACTCGGCTAAAACGCTGTCAATACCGTCTTCGCTGCTGACTGAGCGTTCCTGGGCTCTCATGGGAAGACTGGCCAGCCGCGCGCCCAGGAACACTGGCTTTGAAGGCATTTTGTAGATTTTGGCCAGCAGCTATGACCCAGAAACATCAGTGTTAAACACAATTCAGTGTTAAACCCATCAAAATATTTGAAGCAGCTTCTAACCTGCACCTGTTATAGTATTTCAAAATGAAGTTATACTTATTGTGAATATCAAGCTATTGTTTAACGAATCAGTATTACATCTCCAAAGCATCTGCTGACTTTTAGTCATCTGGCTGTGTGACTATTGACCCAGATTATAACTGACCTGTGAGCACTTCCTTAGATAATCCAGGGCAGGAAGGCACAGGTCTGTAGAGCTGTATCCATTGGCATGAACACAATCGCCTATCTCCTTATAATCCACCTCTCCTGGAAATAAAATTGGGTCACAACGTTATACTGACCTATTTAGCGTGTACAGTAGAATAACCTGACTGAATGTTTCCATCCAAATGATTCTAAATCTGAAATGAATATCCAAAAAGATATATATATATTTTAATGAATGCCATCTTCTTTCAGGGTTTCATGCATTCAATTCATAAAAACAGAAGGCTGAAGACCAGATAAATGCAGTGAAGACATCTTACCTAATCCCTTTACAAACTTCATAAGGCACATGATGTAGTCAGTTGCTGCATTGGCAAAAACCTGAATGTTGTCTGTGTTAATAAAGGCCTCAAAGACGTCAAAAACCGGAGCGTGGGATTTGCCTACGTAAAAAAAAAAAAGAAAGGTTATTAGTAAAGTCACTGTATCTGCAGTACATCTAAGGGTCTTTTTTACACCTGGTCACTTCGTGTGTTTTCTCTGATCCGATAGCTATCTGATTTGTTAAAACTGTTCTATTTACATTAGGCCACATAATTGCGTCTCTGCGAATCGGATATCAATCTGATCGCCCAATATGCAAATATATTTTAGCTCATTTCCGGGGTAATTGAAACGGAACACGCTTTTTGGTGTACAGTATGTGGTTTTTAGAATGCAATCAAAAAGAAAAAGACGAAAAAACTTGTTACGAAGGTTATGCTACAAAAAACAGCATTTACTGTTTGCTGCATTTTCGCTGGTGGCAGCAGTGCATTTTAAGCCCCAACGAGACACCTGGGTGAAAGATCACCTGCGAGTGACGTACTTCCGTTTGGGAGGAGTATAGCGCTGACGTATGTGGCTTGAACAACCACATGCATTTACACCTGTCCAGTTTCATCTGAAATGCGTCCCAGACCACCTCCTGAAGTGGTTTGAACCATCAGATTTATATCCGTCTCGAAACCGTTTCGGAGGGCATTTAGACCTGGTCTTTTTACCATCGGATAGCTATCGGATCACAGAAAACACATGAAGTGACCAGGTGTAAAAAGCCCCACAGAGTACTGACTCAAAGTATTCCCAGTGATCCACAGAGTCTTCTCAAACTGAACGTATTCACCAAATCAGACAGTATTCTTCACTACAAAGTCACTACAGAGAACATTCACTGACCCATAGAGTATTCTCCAATCAGATAGTCCTTCATGTCGTTCTTGCTTCCATGCACGGTGCGCAGAGCGCTGAAGAGCGGCCTCCATCCTGACTGGATCTGAGGAGAGCACAGCTCCACCAGCTCCCCGATGGATGTGATCACCTTACAGCCATGATAATGAAAGAACAGTGTGGGCATCATGTGCAATAACATTCATAAAAAAATTCACAATATGTTCCAAACTGATTTAAATATATAATCATCTGCTGCCTTTCTGGACATCCTACAGGTATACATCATACAGTATTTGCATACTATCCTTTGAAAATGAATGACAAATTTAAGTTTGTTTTGTTAGTTGGCCCGACTCAGTTTTCTGAAGCATTTCTGGAACATTGTGCACCCCACCTTTAATTAACTTTAAGTATTCCATTTATTTGCTATTTATTTATTTGTGTTCTTTTACATATATACCGCAAAACAGAAATTTCCTTATGCCGAAGACATCTAACATGTATTCACCAAAGTCACAGTTTTTTTAACTTCTAAACAAAGTTAATGTTAGCCATCATCGAAGAAAAACTTGGCCTGGTCATTCAAACCGCAAGAACTGTCTTGATAATAGTAACAGCTGAGAAACTGCACAGGCTTCGGTGTTCTGTTCACCTGGTCCTGTACGTCCTCGTCACAGAGCTCCAGCTGCATAATGTGCTCAAAGGGCCGGAAAAGCGCTTCATTGAAGTGGAAGTGTGGGAGCTCGGCCCAGCTGCTCAGCACCTCGATCAGGACGTCATGGATGAACGACACAGCCTTCTGGGACACATGCCGTTCTTTATGACATGCAGCCTGAAGAGGAAGACGTACAAGAGGCAGGACAGCGACTGGGTCACTCAAGGTCATGTTTTGCTTTTGAGATGGGTGACATTTTTAATTCTACACTGTCTCCATGTGAAATCAGAATAAATTATTTCGTACATATCGTACACTAAAAGCTCAGATGTATATTTATACCTCCACCAGATGAGGAGCCACCACACTCCAGGCTCTCATCATGTGCAGAAGTGGCCGACTCTTGTTCCTTACGATATGAAGCATGGCCTCGCCCAGTCTGAAAAGGTGCAGAGCGCTGCGCTTGTCTTGTGTTGACTTAGCCTCTCCTTTATTAAACAGAACAAACAAATCAGTTTGTACAACTGAGGTCTGGGTGAGAAAAGAAATTGAACGTAATTGTCACGTCATACCCGGCATAGCTAAGGAATAGTCTCCGGTTTCTGTGACCGAGTTGAAAAGCTGGGATTGTGAGGCTTTTCTCAGCTGGTGCAGGAAACCCACCAGACCCACCAGGTTAAGTTTACTCACTGCATCTTCAAACACTCTTTAGGGAGTAAAGAAAAAGCCACACATTACAAACTCATGTCCTTCTGCATGCTGTTTTTTTTTCCTCTCCTTTAATCACTACATTATTACTGCCTGTTACTGATTAAGTCACACACAAAAAAAAGAAGACTAAAAATAGAAGAGACAAATCTCTCTTGATGTGATACCTATCTGCTTGTGTGGAGAGCGTGCAGACGACTTTAGCAGCACTGTTGCCTGTCAGGAGACTTCCGCCCCGCAGATCGAAACCTTTCGCGTTGCTGTTTTCACGCAACAGATCCTGGATGGAAGTAGGCTGGATGACTGGGTGACTCAGGTTCAGCTCCAGATCAGAGACAGACTCTACGCTCAGCTCTGGATTTCCCATTACCGAGGAAGCCTGCTGAGTCTGAGTGATGGTCATAGGAGCCTGAGAACTCCCATCACTGAAGTGGCTGTGCTCTAGCGAGCTCACGTACTCCACCACTCTGAAATAATAGTGAGGAGACTCGTGGAATCTGCTTGGTGTAATTAAGTTCAGGTTATCAGCTAAGTTCATAAGATAGTAAAGTACTATAAGCAATACCAGTTCTCCCAAAAATATGCTTGTGTGTAGTTTTTCAGACCTTATGTCACATTAATCTTCAACTAAAAATACCTACACTTGTGTTATTCATGATAATTCCTTACTACTGTCATACAAACCCTATCTGACATGCTGTGTGCGACAAGTCTGAAACCAGCTTATGTACTGAAAGTAACATATAAATCCAGAATAATGAGAAAACATGTACCTGAAGACATGTGGCCAGCAATCATGATTATGGCTGCCCATCTCTAGACCCACGTTGAGGATGGCGTCCATGCAGAGCATGTGAGCAGTGTGCAGCTTCACTCCCTGACCCCGACCCATCTGCTCCAGTTTCTGCTCCATTCTATGCTTAACTAATATCATCGAATTGGACAGACGCAAGACGTAACAGGTCATTTAATTTGAAGTCTTTTGCATACAATTACCTGCATACCGTAACTGTTTGTACTACCCAACAACTTATATAACAAAATATGTTAATTTTCAAATAATCCTCTCCTCCTATAGTGTTCAGGACTATCTCTAAAAAGTGCAGTGATTTCTTCACTAATCTTCCATTAAAGCTTCTAACTAAGCTTCTGAACTGCAGTGAATTTGTTTTAAATTCACTCTGCCATAAAATGTGTGTGTGAGTGTGTGTGTGTGTGTGTGTGTGTGTATACCTTGAGTAATAGCATCTCCAGCTTCAGCTTGATCCTTCTCCTCTTTTTCCTCTGGAACACAGGAAGCTGCTGCCATCTGAGCTACAGCTGAGGCACAGTTGGCAGCTACACCTACATTTATGTAAGCACACACACGTTCACACATTTATTAAGAGCTCAACATCTGGCAGACTCGATTAGAGCAGACTCGGTTATCCGTTTAGACCCTAAATTAGAACTCACATGCTGTAGATTAAACTGTGTCAGAATGATTCAGACTTGCTACTTTAACATAAAGTGTGAATTTTCCAATATCTTATTTCATACTTTGATTCCTCTTCACTAATCAGCTATGATGGTGCGTGTTGGTTCATTACCCAAACCACAGCTGAGTGCGGCAGCCTTGCGCAGGCCATCGAGACTGAGGCAGATGGTTTCTCTCTCTCTTTGGTTCTGCACTTTAACGCCTTCTGCACCCAGGATGAAGGCCAGAGCTCGCGAGCTTCCCGCCATGCGGCCCGTCAGAGGAGTAGACAGCGTGTCGATCAGGTTCTTCCAGCAGCCAATCAGGATGTACCGTGCGAACATTACACCTACAGCAAAAAGAAAGTGTACGAGCAAAATTATACTAATGTGCAAAAGTTAGGACCATGAAAATTGTGTGTAAGAGATACCAATAGTTCACAGTAAGAACACAAGCAGTCATCTTTATACATACAAGATCATGCAAACACCACACCTACAGGACGAGAGAATTGTGTGTGTGTGTGTGTGTGTGTGTGTGTGTGTGTGTGTGTGTGTGTGTGTGTGTGTGTGTGAAAGAGAGAAAATACTAGCAGAAAGTAGTTAATAAACTTATTTTAGTATTTCTAAGGATGATACCTTCACTTAAAGTTGAATTATCTTTGGTAAATATACATACATTTTGTAAAAATACATTTTAATCAGATTTATAAAAGGCAAGGAATGAATAGGCACAACACATGAATAGCCATATGGTACAGTATCTACTCTCCAAACCAGGAACATTCTTTATTTAACCAGCACTTAGACTTTATCTTGGTTGACATGGAAACTGAGCTGCCTAAGTGATGAAAACGTTCCCCGCGCACTTCCTTCTGTACACACACTCAAACAGTGTGCACACAAACACGCAGGGAGGCGCGGCAAAAATAAATAAATAAATAAAACAAACACTGTACCTGCCAACACAGTGTTATTGTCTTTTTTATCACTTGTAAAGGACGACTGTGATGACGCTCTTCTGATCAGCTGACCTCCTATGGCACTGCTGCCAAGTCCATCAATATCTGAAAAGAAAAGAGAGAAAAACAAGATATAGTGTGTGTGTAAAGGAGAGAGAGAGAGAGAGAGAGAGCGAGAGCGTGAGAGTGTCGATATGTGATAAATCCAAGCCTGCAATGTGCACAAGATATGATTGTCATGTTTTATAATAATCCTTTCACACTGAAAAGTACGTATTCTCACGTGTGTGTGTGTGTGTGTGTGTGTGTGTGTGTCTATATACACGTGTTTGTGTGTTTAACTTAAAGCTGGATTTAACTTGCGAGACAACAGCTGAAATGTGCTAAAAGGTAAAAAAAAAGAAAGAATGAAAAGAAAAAAAAGAAAAGAAACAGACACGTGTCTCCTGATTCTCCAGCTATCCTACCAGTGTAACTGAGTCTCATAAAAGTACAATTTATTACACGTGACCAAACTGACAAGCTCCACATTCTCCATCTGGGTGATTATTACCTGTGAGCATGGTGATAAGAGGGAGTGAGTGCTCTTCAGTGGAGTCCCAGTATCCAGCCTCTCCTAGCAAGTTCCTCTCTAACACTTGGTGGTACAGTTCCTCTATCCAGGCCTGAGAGAGCACGACTAGAACGCCACTGCTCTGGATCTGATGCACAAACTCTTTCTGTTGAGACACACCAATGGTTACACCCACACACACACATATATATATATATATATATATATATATATATATATATATATATACTAAAAGCTAAGTAGCCAACCCAGGAAAGGTAAGCTGATGTTCCTACCAGAGTGACAACGGGAGGAGTGGGTTTCCTTTGGTAGTAACCACAGGTGCTCAGTTTGAGGTTAAGTAGCAAGGCATAGTAGGACACCAAATACAATCCGTCTGCATTCATCAGAGCCTGGCAGTTTAGATTCTCACTACCTTCAAAGCCAGGAGAATGAACCCCACCTGAAGGGGAACAGAAACTCAGGGTGTTGCTGGGCCCAGAATTACATTTCTCCCTCTCTTGTGAACACTAACACCTTATTCTATTCGTTTCACTTTTACTGCATACTTCATGGTAGATACAACAACTTAGATCATGGATTTAGGACCAGAAGGCTAGGAGACATACCCCGAGCATAAATACATTAAAATCAACGTACCTATTTGGAGGCCCGAGCAGAAAGTTGAGGAGAAGTTTTGTAGCGCAACATCCGCATCAGTAGGGCTGTGCAGGGCCAGAAGGCGCGGTAACAATCCCACCAGGGACTGAACAAAGAGACGGGCACTTTGCTGGTCTGCTTCCTGGTTCTTCAGTAGCTTGAGTGAGAGTGCGGCGGTGCGCACTGTACGATGGGCGGGACCAGGGCGCATCGTCTGTTCGTCGTCAGCCAACGAGCCATTGTCTGAACCAACATCTGAAACGTCTGATCGTCCCGAGTCCTTCTCGGCAGCTGTGGAGTACTGATCGCATGAGTCAAATTCTGTACGCGAGAGCTCTTGCTCATCCATACTGAAATTACTCTCACTGTAGCGTGAGCCATGTGAGCGCATGCGAGACTCAACTGACAGGAAGTTGGTGAGGTCTGGGTACGCCAGGGCATGGCTGCGCTGGACCACATCTGGAGGAACACCACTCTCCCCTGCAGCACCTACACAGGAGGAAGGTGAAGGTAATCGTGCATCTTCTTCACACTCCACTTGGGCAGTTCGGCCCAAATCCCCCTCCAGAGTAACCTGTCCTGTGTCAGTGATGACGCTGATGCTGATATCAGGGCTGCGTTCAGGAATGGCGGTCTCCCAGGTGGCGTTTTCAGAGGACAGCACGCGTCGCTGCCAACGGAACTCGGCCACATTCAGCTCCACTGATTCCCTGGACAACTCTTCCCCTTCTTTCAAGTCTTCCAGTCGACGCAGCAAAAGTTGTGCCTGGTCAATATGCAGGCCACGTCCCTGGCTAAGCTCGTCAAGGGCAGCCAGTAGAGCACAAGCACAAGAAACAGAGGAAAAGCAAGCCTCAATCCCTCCCTTCACACAAGCTTCTGTCATGCCATCCATCACCCTGCAAAAGCAGAACAGAAACATATCTAATATACCACAAAGTCTAAAGCACAAGCTCTTTTACTGATATGATCTTGACACTTACAACTTAAGAAGGTCAAGATGTGATTTCCTCTTCGAGAAGGATCTCTTCCTGGTCTCGGGCTCAATAACACATGGGCCAGCCAGGTCAAATAAGCGCTGCGGGCTACCGAGGATCTAGCAACAGACCACAGAAGTGAGCTTAAGTGAGCTTAAGAAACAGGATGTCTTTAAACTATACAACATGGGAGTAATTCTCCCAGAATTGGTGACACTGTTTATTAATTCTGAATAAGTGTAACGTTAAAACCCACCTCCTTCATTATCTTGATGGCCTCCAGTCTGTGCTGTGGAGGAGGGTAGAGCAGGATGCGGTGGTAGAGAGACTGCAGCACAGGCTTCATGGATTCTACGCAGTTCACTAATCGCACAAGTTCAGCTGCGATGTAGCAGATGGTGCGGATAACCGGTCCAATCATGGCAGGGGCGCTGGAGGAACAGCCAGAACCCCTGCCCTGATCACTAACCCCTGACCCTAGTGCAGCATCCAACTCCTGTAATGAGGCGCCGTGAGCAGAAGTGATGGTCTTATCATGCACGGGGTTTCCCGTGATCACCACTAGAACTGGACACAGCTGCTTCCTGTAGGGTAAAATTATCAAAAAATAAACCCTCAGCTCCATGTTATTACACCCAACTTTTACATACACACTAACCGATGTACAAGAAATAAAATTTTCCTTATTCTACATCATGATGCACGTTATCACACAGACATTGTGCTTGTGCAGCTTAAGTTATATCTCGAATGAGACATTTTACCAGACAAGATCTGTGAAGTTGCGGTTCTGATGCATTGTGGGAGGGCAGCTGCTGAGCATCGCTAAAATGCACTCTAGATACAGCAGCTGCAACAGCTGGTTCTCACTGTCAAAGAAAGAACAAAATTGCATCACCATGAATGATCCCGCACAACAGAAACAGAGACACAGGGAATGATAACAATGCCTAGAGGCAAACTCCTGTCAGAGGCTCGCTGTTAACGCCGATCCCATTTCATTACAAATGATTCATCTTGGACAGGGTAACCGCATGGCTACAGAAACGAATACGAATACGGGCCAGAGCCTTACCTCGAAACAGACTCCAGTTTTTCACAGAATACAGTGAGAACAGTCACGACGTCCTCATACAGGGCTGCAGTGGTGGGAGAAAAATCTAACAAACGCACAAACACATGTTGGGTCAATGATGAATAAAAGCCGGCTGCATCGTTCTCGCTGTCACCATCATGAGGCTTAAAGATCTTAAAAAACCTTCATGTGAACGTTACAGTGAAACCTACATTTATGATGACCAACGATATCTAATGTCGTTCATTATGTAAGTGCTCTATTTACAGAACTCCCTTTATTGATCAAAAGATAAATATTTCAAATGATTTAACTGCAGACGCAAATGATTTGCTTAAATATACAGTCATACCGGCCATAAGAAGACGTGAGTGCACGGACGTGCGAAGGTGCGAAGGTGAAAGTGACTTACAGGGTGTTATAACTGACTCTCTGTTTAGCTTGTGGTTGCTTGTGCTAATCATAATTAAATGTACCTTTGCGTTTGCTTGTAGGCACTGTACGCTCTCGCTCATCCGCACCCTACAAACACAGAACAGAGATCAGCTTATTTCCTTGTCTCGGCATGTCCTGAGATTAAACATTAAACAGTTATAAAAATATCCATCAAACTGCGACTTCAAGCTATTTTTAACATCTTGTGGTAATTGCTTAGATCTGATTGTATTCACACAATTTTTGAGTTGGCAAAGCTTTCGCTCTGTGTGTGTGTGTGTGTGTGTGTGTGTGTGTGTGTGTGTGTGTGTGTGTGTGTGTGTGGCTGACTCACTGAGTTGTCCTGTCTTTGCTGTAGTTGAAGGGTGAAATCTCCCAGTATCTGACTGAGTGTGGCCCTTACTGCTGTGTTGATGCTGCGTTGATGACAACTCGATATGTATGTCTGGATACACACCTGTAGAACACACACACATACACACACAGAAAATAAATCCACCACCACCACCACCGTCAACCAATGCCTGTGAATAATGGGCGTCATAAATTTGAGTGGGGACGGTGGGTCGGTATTAACACCCATGCAGTAGAGCATTTCGCATTCTCTCTCTCTCTCTCTCTCTCTCTCTCTCTCTCTCTCCCCCTCTCACCCACGCACACACACACAGTGAAATCAGTATAAATTTGGATCTTTGAATGGACCTTTTACACCCAGTACAATGTTAACTGTCCGTCTCAGAGTCTGGATATAAACCCTGTTTAAAAACTGTGGCTGAATTCGAAGAATAGACTGAAATGTTGTTGTGATGAAAGTGATGTTATTCTCTCTAAAGTACTGTAAATAATTTAAAAATAAAGTTAAAAAAAACTTATAACTATAAGCAGCAGTGGAAGTCTAACGTTTCAGAGTAAATCACTGCTCATTGGTGAATGTGTGTCATTTTAATTCTTTGTTTAAACAAACAGTAACTGGATGCATCCAATCTGCTCCAGAAGCACAGAAAATCTAAAATGGAAACGTCCCTGTTCGCATCGTAAGTAAGATTATACAGTATGACCCTCTGAAATGGAAAGGACAATGACGAACAAATAGACAATCCACGTGTTCTGTGCTCAGACGTGGCATCTTGCCTAATAGCAGGATGTTCGGTCACCGTGGTGACAGAATGGCGAAAATGTTAAGGACTAGAAGAAAAAAAAACCATTTCATTCAGTTTGGCTGCCTTGTCATGGAAAATTAAAAAAGGAGAGGGGAGGGGAGGTTAGTCAAGGCTGCGTACGTTATGGGTTTAGGTCAGCCAGACACTGAGTCATACTGTATGAACACGTCAGAAAAGGAGAGACGGAAAAAGAGACAGAGACGGAGAGAAAGAGAGATAGATGGGATAGAGTGAGACAGCGAGAGCGCTCTAATTTGTGAGCTGCTGATGACAACATCCCTCCAGCTGTGTGAGAGAGATACGAATGGATGTGAGAGAGAGAGAGAGAGAGAGAGAGAGAGAGAGAGAGAGAAAGACAGAGACAGACAGAGAGAGAGAGAGAGAGACAGACAGAGACAGAGACAGTGAGAGAGAGAGAGAGAGAGAGAGAGAGAGAGAGACAGAAAGAGACAAAGAGACAGAGAGAGAGAGAGAGAGAGAGAGAGAGAGAGAGAAACAGACAGAGACAGAGACAGTGAGAGAGAGAGAGAGAGAGAGAGAGAGAGAGAGACAAAGAGACAGACAAAAAGACAGAGAGAGAGAGAGAGAGACAAAGAGACAGACAAAAAGACAGAGAGAGAGAAACAGACAGAGAGAGAGAGAGAGAGAGAGAGAGAGAGAGAGAGAAACAGACAGAGACAGAGACAGAGAGAGAGAGAGAGAGAGAGAGAGAGAGAGAGAGAGAGAGAGAGAGAGAAACAGACAGAGACAGAGACAGAGAGAGAGAGAGAGAGAGAGAGAGAGAGAGAGAGAGAGAGAGAGAGAGAGAGACAAAGAGACAGACAAAAAGACAGAGAGAGAGAGAGAGACAAAGAGACAGACAAAAAGACAGAGAGACAGAGGGAGAGACAGAGAGCACATGGACTTATGCATGGCTTTAAAAATGAATTGTCCTGCTGTCCTGATCAGCTTTTATGAAAAATAATAACGAGTTAAGCTTTGAGTTTCTAATAAAACACTCTCACCTCTGCAATCCTCAAGATGTTGTTGCAATTGAACTCAAAGCTGGAGGAGTATGTGATACAAAGCAAGACCTGCGACAACACACACACACACACACACACACACACACACAGAGACACAGATAAGGTTACATTAAAATAGATATAAAAAAAAATCACGATCCCTTGAGTGAATTTGGCCTAAGTACCCAGACAAATAAGACAATTTTCCTCATCCCAAGACTTTTACATACAGTGCCAGATCAAATCTATCCAACTGCACAGCATCTACAGACAGTAGGCAAAAGCCCCCAGTAACAGAACACAGTGGCACTGCCACAGTGGCACTGAATTGATTATGCATGCTGGAAGGGAGACAGCACATTTTGACGTTGACACCTCACATGGTGCTGCATAAATTAATCCGCACTTGGCCGGGCCTAAATTTGGACAGGAGCTCAAATTAGAAATCAGATTTTTGTATGTTTTTGTTTGTCCCAAATGCAGTTCACTCTTGTTGGTTTTTGGTGTGAGATTGAAAAAAGAATATAAAGCTTTATAAGGTTCCAGCTAAAATATCTCATGTTAGATCTTAGAGAACAGCCGAAAAATGTAAAGATGTGTTTAAAGTGTTCAAATAAACATGATGTGAGATTTGAATAGGTTTGAAATGTGTTTCTCTGCAGCATTAAACCATTCGTTATTTACTGACATCATCAGACGGCTTACTGGGAAACGGCCAGCTAGAACCCCATAAACTAAGACGATATTTGCCTTTAAAAAAAAAACCAAAAAAAAAAAAGGAAGGAGATCGGCTTGTGCTTTATGCAAGACGGCAGAGATGGTGCACTCTCGCTCTCCTGTCAATCACTGCAACCCTGTTAAATCCTGGGCATCTTTGAGCTCACGTATGCAGAAGCGCTTACATCCGAAGAAGACGACTAGGTTCAGAAAATGAGGGGAAAAATAAAAATCTACTTTCTAATTATGAAAAAAAAAGATCATGTAAAATTGTAGTAAGCTTGAAGCGTAGCTCTTGTTAATACTTTGGAGTTGTATTAGCTGGAATGTAACAGCTGCCCCAGACGAAATGTTCCCCAACACAGAAAACTAAAGTCATGCTTTGTCTAACGTTATCTTTGTAGTGCCGAAACAGACAAAACAAGAGCTCAAATAGTCCCAATCATTTAGATACAATAAAAATAAAAAACTAGCTTTTAGTACATTCATGCATGTTAGAGTCTAAATATACAGACTGACCTTCATGACCTCCACCTGTAGATCTTCATGAAGCATGGGGGTCACGTTGACGGTGTCCAGCATTTGACACAACAGCTGCTTATCTGGTGCTTCTGGCTCCACAGCGACAAATCGATCCTCACACAGGATCTTCTGCCATGGCATCATGTTCGGGATGACAGAGAGGATTACAGATCTCGTTTACATCTGTGCCATTTATTAAATGTTACAAATTATCACACAAAATGCGCTACACAAACTTGATTCTTCTTTTGTGTTAAGCCTGTCAAAGTAATCAAAGGATTTCAATGCTTTCCAATCTCATGCATTTTGTAATCTAACAGTTATTAAACTGCAAACTGCTCCTAATTAGCTTTTTTATCCCCTGATATATATAAAATAGGCTGTATCATCAAAATACGGTCTCACCTGCATTCCTGTGAGAGCTGTCTGAGCCAGCTTTGGGTTTTTGGACTCGAGTGCAAGCTTAAGTGGGAAGAGGCATCTCTCCCTAAAAGCACAGAGTCGACGGTCAATAAACCCAGATCCCATCTCACTAAGCACAAGAAACAATAGTGAATTACGGATTCCTTTGCTTTTGGAGTAGTTAGAATTGGAAATAAAAATCTGACTAACACATCATTTCCTCATAGTAAGTGCCTATGAAGTTGAGGTTCACTTCAACTAGTTTATAACCTCGCCTGTTTATAACAATTATTAAGAAGCAATATGACCAAATTCCTCTAGACCGTTTCTGGTGGATGAAATGTGAGCTACTTGGAACCCTGTTTTATGTTGCTGAACCAGGAACCCAGAAAAAACAATCCCAGGTTTCCTTGACTTAGTTGCAGTAACAGCCTCAAGAAAGGAATTTATTCATTCATCCATTCCTCAATTTCTGTAATGCTTATCTGGTCGCAAGGAGCCCAGAGCCTATACCAGGGAGACTCCATGAATATAAAGATGAACGTGAACATGCCACCTTTAGGAAGGAATAAGTATGTGCATGGAGCCCTGGGATGGACTGGTATCTCAGTTAGGGTGTATTTCTGCCTCAAGACCAGGATAAAGCAGATCCATATTTGGATATGTTAGTCTTTTGAAGCAAAGAGAGCATTATAGTCATATAGTTATGCATTATAGCATAATTTCCAGAGGTGTTTGCCTTCACAAAATTTCAACCATTAGCTTTCTAAGATATTGGTTAGTGCATTTCAAGCCTGCAAGGACACCACCTGATTTCAGTAATGAGCTTGAAGAAGAAAAACCTAATTAGTCAGGTGTTGTGGTGCGTGTTTGGATATTGCTGTGAGCTGAGCACAAAGAGATGGCAATAATACTCAGCCTGAGCTCTCACTCAAAAACCCATTCAGTGAGCCAGCAGGAACAAAACCCAAGATGCTGCTTACCTGACCTTAGATGCTGACGTCTTAACTGATCCATTTTGAGCCTCCAGGGTTTCTGTTGCAAGCAGAGAAAGTGAATAAACACATTACTCAACTGTTCATGGGACAGCTTCGAACGAGTATGAATGAATTTGCATAAAAATACAAAAATAAACACATTAGTCTCACATTGTTGTGCCTCCTACAGTATGTTATTAACACATCCAGCAAGACACTGCATTATTTCTGAGGAGATTTTTGCTAATCCCACAGCTTTATCCAATAGGTTTAACGTGAAAATATGTTATGACGGTCATCACAGCACAAGCATCAGTTTTTTCACAGCATCATTTATTCATTAGTACAGCAGATCTCACACAAATCACTTAGTAAGGTGAAATATTAGAGAACGCACGCTAGTGGTTTTGAAAAGCAGTCGGCAAAGGGATTAATTGTTTGTGTAATCGAGTATTTTTTCACAGAAAACACGTTCAAATGAAGGATTTCTAAGGACAAAGATGGCCACTGATCCACAAAACAGACCCATTTCTAGTAATCATTCTTGTAAATCCAAATGTATAGTAGGACAAATAATTCATTTGTGAGGATGTGCTACTTTTTACCAGCATTATGATCTTTAAAAACTAAACATTGTGATCTTTACAAGCACAACATTGTGATCTTTACAAACACAACATTGTGATCTTTACAAGCACAACATTGTGATCTTTACAAACACAACATTGTGATCTTTACAAACACAACACTGTGATCTTTACAAACACAACACTGTGATCTTTACAAACACAACACTGTGATCTTTACAAACACAACACTGTGATCTTTACAAACACAACATTGTGATCTTTACAAACACAACACTGTGATCTTTACAAACACAACATTGTGATCTTTACAAACACAACATTGTGATCTTTACAAACACAACATTGTGATCTTTACAAACACAACACTGTGACCTTTACAAACACAACACTGTGACCTTTACAAACACAACACTGTGATCTTTACAAACACAACACTGTGACCTTTACAAACACAACACTGTGACCTTTACAAACACAACACTGTGACCTTTACAAACACAACATTGTGATCTTTACAAGCACAACACTGATCTTTACAAACACAACATTGTGATCTTTACAAACACAACATTGTGATCTTTACAAACACAACATTGTGATCTTTACAAACACAACACTGTGACCTTTACAAACACAACACTGTGACCTTTACAAACACAACACTGTGATCTTTACAAACACAACACTGTGATCTTTACAAACACAACACTGTGACCTTTACAAACACAACACTGTGATCTTTACAAACACAACACTGTGACCTTTACAAACACAACATTGTGATCTTTACAAGCACAACACTGATCTTTACAGACTAAACATTGTGATCTTTACAAACACAACATTGTGATCTTTACAGACTAAACATTGTGATCTTTACAAACACAACACTGTGATCTTTACAAACACAACACTGTGATCTTTACAAACACAACACTGTGATCTTTACAAACACAACACTGTGATCTTTACAAACACAACACTGTGATCTTTACAAACACAACACTGTGATCTTTACAAACACAACACTGTGACCTTTACAAACAAATTGAAAACAAAACATCTGGATGTGAAACATGAATCACACTTCTAGTCTGAATGAATCTGGGTTTTTTCCCCCTTTTGTATGGGGCTTTTTAACAAAGTATGCAGAAGGATGCGACCTGTTTCCTGTATACATTTATCATGCAGTTAGTTTGATGTTCTCTGCTGCTTTAGTTCCCTACTGTGGACTATAAAAATGCACTTTAGGAGGTCAATATTAAATGTAGATGCAACTCAGCTGGCACTGATATCTGTGTCCTGAGAAATACACCAAAAGTCTTCAGCTGCTGTAGAATAAAATAATATCTTCGTATGAAACTGTTGAGTTTCACGTGAAGCCACAAAACAAAACAGACACGTAAAGGAGAATCTACTCTCATAAAATACTACTGTGCTAATAAGAATAATAATAATAATAGCTCAAACGAGGAGAATATAAATTAATACAGCATTCAAGCTTGTTTTGCAGCTTCGCCATGACCCATAGGCTACAAAACGCTTTTAAGAAGAAAGCTTGTGTTGAATAAAACTGTACAGGTGTGTAAATAATAGATAAATGAGGGTGAAATAGTGCACAAGCTCCACTGGGAGAACCTCAGGCTGTTGACAGGTGTAACACTTACCACACGCCACACCGCAGCCATCACGAATAGCTTTGTATTTGTTCCCAGACGCGTTTTTTTGAAGCTTTCGGAGAATTTCTTCCATTATGAGACAGATATGTTGTTGTCTGAGAATCGAACGGCTGAATAATACAGTTTTAGGCCTCCAGCTTAACGCGAGACATCCCGGTTGTAACGTTAAGCTAAGCTAAGGATGATTCACGCTTAGCCAATGATGCAGGCGTCAATCCGGTAAATCGCAAACAATTGTTTTTTTTTGTTGTTTGGTTTTTTTTTGTTTGCGTTCGTTGCATTTAAATCTGCGTGTTGTTTTTGTTCCAGCGTACCTATCGTTTCGATTAATGTGAATAACGTGTTAAAGATAATAATGATCGTAATAATAATAATGTAAATAAACAGCTCCAGCCGGAGGTGCTGCCTCCTCCTCCTCCTCCTCCTTCTCCAGTCAGAATCCTAAAGCACAACACAAGCAGCTCCTCGACAGCCTTTACACTGTGTTCTATTGGGGGAAAGTGCTTTTAAAATAAAAATTAGGTTATACATAAAATTACTGCTTCTACCAAATAAGTCTGGACTACCCGTTTGTTTGATTTTTCAACGTAATCTCTGATATAAACAGAACATGTATATCTAACTATATATATATGTATATCATCTCTAATTATTAGCATAATTACTCACATAATATTATTGTATTGTTAGCATAATTAGTATAAGTGCCAAAGATAATATCAGTAATTCTAGAATCACTCAAAAATCATAAGTATAAGCTCTTATTAATATTTATTTATTGACATTTTAAACTTTACTGGTCGCTTTATTAGGAACACAATCATCCAAATATTATTATTATTGTTGTTGTTCACTTTTCTAAGCTACTCCAGTTTCCTCAGTGCTTTAAACTGATTGGCATCACTAGATTGTCTGTGGTGTGTGAGTGAGGGACTGTGTCCTAAACACAGTGTCCCATGCCACATGCCACCTGTCCCCTTACATTGGCTCCAGGTTTTCTGGGACTTTGCATGGAGCCTATCAATAAAAAACAAAAAGGATGGATAGAAAAGTGGCAGGGAGGCACGGTGGCTTAGTGGTTAGCATGTTCGCCTCACACCTCCAGGATTCCCGCCTCCGCCTTGTGTGTGGAGTTTGCATGTTCTCCATGTGCCTCGGGGGTTTCCTCCCCTGGTCCAAAAGACATGCATGGTAGGTTGATTGGCATCTCTGGAAAATTGTCCGTAGTGTGTGATTGCATGAATGAATGAGAGTGTGTGCCCTGCAATGGGTTGGAACTCCGTCCAGGGTGTATCCTGCCTTGATGCCCGATGACGCCTGAGATAGGCACAGGCTCCCCGTGACCCGAGGTACAGTAGTTTGGATAAGCGGTAGAAAATGAGTGAGTGAGTGAGTGAGAGAGAGAGAAACGTGGCATTCAAGTCAAGTCAAGAAGCTTTTATTTCAACCATATATAGCTGTTGCAGTACACAGTGAAATGAAACAATGTTTCTCCAGGACCATGGTGCTACATGAAAACAAAGACAGAGCGAAGGACTTAAGTTAGTCCTAGATACATCAAGTGCATATGTGCAACCTGGTGCAAACAGTGCAGGACAGAAAGACAGTGAAAGACAAAAAGACAGTGCAGGACAAGACAAAAAGACAGACAGACAGTGCAGGACAAGACAAACAGGCAGAAAGACAGTGCAGGATGAAAGGACAGTGCAGGACAAAAGACAGTGCAAACAATCAATACAAGACATTTCACAAAAGACAATACACAAACTACAGTACACAAAAATAGACCAGTGTAAATACTGTATGTCCAATCAATATTGTGTGTGCAGAAATACTGGAATAAACACAGTATTATAGCAGCAATTACATGAGGTTACAGATTTCATTATTTTATCATCATTTATGTTTATTCTTATACACATTCATTCTTTTAGAATTCAGTGAGTGTTTTCTTCTGGTCAGGGTCATGTTGAATAATGGGTCAGGAGGATTAACTCAGTTTGGAACACCGTTTGGGACAAACCCAATAACATATTCACATGTACATTCATATTAACATAACTAATGCAACTACCAGGGGGCACAGTGGCTTAGTGGTTAGCACGTTCGCTTCACACCTCCAGGGTTGGGGGTTCGTTAGGTTGATTGGCATCTCTGGAAAATTGTCCGTAGTGTGTGATTGCGTGAGTGAATGAGAGAGTGTGTATGCCCTGCGATGGGTTGGCACTCCGTCCATTGTGTATCCTGCCTTGATGCCTGATGATGCCTGAGATAGGCACAGGCTCCCCGTGATCCGAGAAGTTCGGATAAGCGGTAGAAAATGAATGAATAATGCAACTATATAATGCTTTTTGTACAGTGGGAAGACTAGAAACTAGAAAGCACAGAGGAAATGCACATGGACATGTGGAGACCATGAAGAGATGCTGCAGAGACAGGAAACCAAGCTTGACCTGGGAGCTTTGTGGTGGCAATGCAATCCACCTCTCAGTACAGATTTAAATACCCTGAGTCCCCTTGGATAGGCTCCAGGTTCCCTGTGACCCTGTGAGGAGCTAATCAGTACAAAAATGGGTAAATAGGAAAGTGGCAATAGTGCAAAGAAAAAAAATATTGCATTTAAAACTCAAGAGCATTTGTTAATGTTCACTTCAAACATCAGAACATGACGCAGATAGGCTACTACAGCAGGAAGCTACATGGGGTGGGGTACTTCCATGAGGCCAAGCAGTCAAATGTGAAGCTAGTGTGCACAAGCTCACTGTATAAACAAATACGGTTATAGGCCTAGGTATGTATTTTTAAAGCCTTTATAGTAAAGCTATAATAAAATGGTCTTAGATATTCACAATGGGTTTTGTAGTAATCCAAACAATCTGTATTTATTGCAAGCTGCTTTACTTACCATGCTCCTGTCTAATACGATTATTATTATTGTTGTTTTTCTTATATAACATTATTTTATATAATAGTATATAGTATATACCAAGTATATAGTCCCATATCTGAGGACCATGTGAGAATAAAAATAAATTTGATTTGGGTCTATTTCACTCATGCAAATATAAAATTGTAACCCTTCATACAAGCAATTAGAAATAAAGCTGTATTTATTTCTTGTTTGAAAGATTATGCAAGCTTTTTAACAAAGCATGAAAAAAGACTATCTAAACATGTAAATTACTATTTTGCCTATTTAAAGAGATTTTCCATCTCATTATTATTATTATTATTATTATTATTATTATTATTATTATTATTATTATTATTATTTATTTATTTATTTAATCTTCTTCTTCTTAATCGTCTTTTTCTTCTTCCTCTTCCTATTATTATTATTATTATTATTATTATTATTATTATTAATCGTTTTCTTCTTATTATTATTATCATATTTATTATTATCATCATCATCATCATTATTAACGTTATTATTATTATTATTAGTAGTAGTAGTAGTAGTGTTAGTAGTAGTATCATCATCATCATCATCATTATTATTATTTATTTATTTATTTAATCTTTTTCTTCTTAATCGTCTTTTTCTTCTTCCTGTTCCTATTATTATTATTATTATTATTATTATTATTAATCGTTTTCTTCTTCTTATTATTATTATCATATTCATTATTATTATCATCATCATTATTAAAGTTATTATTATTATTAGTAGTAGTAGTAGTGTTAGTAGTAGTATCATCATCATCATCATCATCATCATTATTATTATTATTATTATTATTATTATTATTATTATTATTATTATTATTATTATAGGTTCACATACCAAAGACTTTTGTGTATTTGTGCGATAATAAACATTTAGTTGAAGGCAGTATACTGTAGCTGGCTTCACACGCCTGGCTGTGTACAACTGAATGCGACTTTGCTCCTGCTACGTTTCTGCCTGACGGTAAACATGATGGCTGCCGTGTGGCGCGCTCGGAAATTTGCTCGCGGCGTCGTCCGTTTCTCCGACCGTGATCTGTAAACAAAAACACACACGCCGATACTGCACGGTTTCCCGCGCCACAACAACACGTCAAAGATACGCCAACATGGTAGATATGTTTAAACATCTATAACTATTCCAGTTAGCTTAGTAATCTGTTTGCTTCTTTAGCTAAAGTGGCTAATAATGCAACATATATGACGTATAGTGTTACTTTTCCCACCCGTCTTCCGGCAAGTCTTGCCTACAGCTTTGTCCAATCAGAGTTCTGAACGAAGGGGCGGGGCATGAATAGCCAATCATCGCGTTGGGTCGGAAAACGTGTAGGGAAAAAAGCACATACCTTAGCAGATACTGTTTTGTTTTGACATGTTAATGCTGCCACTATAGCTAGTAAGCTACTTAGTTTGTTTAAACAGTCAGGTATAGCGACATAGTATTGTATTTTACCATCACCTTATACGATTTATGATATATTTCTGTTAGTTGCATGGCTAAAAAAATATTTTTAATATTTAAGGAAACTGGAGTTTGCTGAAAAAAGGCTTCTAGAAGTATCCATCTGACGGCCATGTTAATTTGCATACAGGGCTAACTCATTTGCATGATTGTTGCGTCACTATTTCTATTTATAATATATATTTACACAATCCGATTAAATTCTAATTTATTTGTGTAGCGATTTTAACGATTGACATTGTCTCAGAGCAGCTTTACAGAACATAAACATAGAACAAAAGGTTATTATAAAGAATAATATAAAGATTAATAGAATACAAAAAAAATCAAGATTATTATTAGAGATATTTAAATGTGTTTGTATTTATCAAGTCTGAGGTGACTGTAGTGAGGAGGAAAAACTTCCTTAGATGGTAAAGTAAGAAACCTTAAGAGGAACCAGACTCAAGCGGAACCTCGTCCTCATATGTGTGACACCGGAGGGTGTGATTATACAGTCTGATGTTGTCCTCAAAGACCACATGGAGTTGGTGTCTCCTCTTTAGTATCGCAGAGTCTAACTGGAGCTGGAACATCTCTAGATGCCTGAGATATTTATAATACGCACATTTTACACACAGTTTATCATAAGGTAATTCTGTTATGTTTTATTATATTATTGGGCTTATTAGAGTAGAATAGCTGTAGTATAAAGGATGAATGTGAATATATGGATCACATAAATAGAAAAAGTATGAGGAAGGGTAAGAATAGTGTTTAAGGTGTTGAAGGTTGTGAGTTTGAATCCCAGGTCCACCAAGCTGCCACTGTTGGGCTCTTGAACAAGGCCCTCAACCCTCAATTGTTGTCCTGGATAAGGGTGTCTGCCAAATGCTATAAATGTAAATGAATCATTTGAGTTGTTTCAAAGGGGCTTTTTACACCTGGTCACTTCATGCGTTTTCTGTGATCCGATAGCTATCCGATCGTAAAAAGACCAGGTGTAAATGCCCTCCGAAACGGTTTCGAGACGGATATAAATCCGATCACTCAAACCACTTCAGGAGGTGGTCTGGGACGCATTTCAGATGAAACTGGACAGGTGGACAGAAACAAATATGTTTTCCCACCAGCGCTGGCTCTGATCTTTCACCCAGGTGTCTCGTTGGGTCTTAAAATGCACTGCTGCTGCCAGCGAAAATGCAGCAAACAGTAAATGCTGTTTTTTTTGTAGCAACCGCATACACCAAAGCATGTTCCATTTCAATTACCCCGGAAATGAGCTAAAATATATTTGCATTATGGGCGGGAGTAGAAAGATCGGATTGATATCCAATTCGCCAAGACGCATTTATGTGGCCTAATGTAAATGGAACAGTTTTAACAAATCAGATAGCTATCGGATCAGAGAAAACACATGAAGTGACCAGGTGTAAAAAGGCCCAAAAAAACACCTTTACGAATGAAGAGTCAATAAATGTGCTGAACTGGTGAACGCATTTAATTATTCCTCATTGTGTGTGTTATTCATTTATGCTACACCCACTTTCATCTTCTATAGTATAAAGCTTTAAAAGAGCCAGAGATAGATCAGTAACAATCATGAAACCTAAATGCTCTCATGACATGCAGCATATAACGTCTATGTGAACTCTGTCTCGGTGAGAAGTTTGAGAAATCTGAACTTGTGTGTTCCAGAGATCTGTCAATGTTTAACTGACAGAGTTACTCAATTGCATAAACTTTGTATTTGTACAGCTGCATTCTAAAGGTGAAGCATGTTACACATCAACCATCTGTAATATGATCATTTCCTCCTTAACAGGATGAAATTAACCAAAATGTGACTGCTGGTTCTGTCGAAGAGGCGGAAGATGAAAATTCCGAGGACTCTAATTTGCAGGTCAGTCCTACGTACATCAATGGTTTCTATAGCAACCAAAGATTTACCCAGATGCAGTTGACTGATGCGAATCCAGAGCTACTTACACATGAGGCGAAGTAGTTAGGAGTTGGAAATTGGTCAGAAACAAATATTTAGTATGCAGTACTTCACACAGGTGCTAGAAGAGTAAACAAATCTAAACACAAGGGTTAGATTAAGTATTTTGTTATTAAGCACTCAGGATATGATGTATAATTTGTAATAGGATACATGTATGTGTTAGTGTTGTATATATAAACCTCTTATCTGTTACACTGCAGCACCGTTGAACTCTCAAATCTGCTTATATAGTAGGGTTGCAAAATTCTGGGAATTTTCACGGCTGGAGACTTTCCATGGGAATTTACGGGAAAATATGGAAATTAATGGGAATATATGGGGATTAATTGGGAATTTACAAAATTGTAGGTTAGCCTATAACTGGGAACTTAAAACAACCAGATTTACTGCTATTTCAGAATTTCTACCCTGCACATTCATCAATCCCATGCACACAGCACTTTACCTACTGCAGGGCTATTGAATCCGGACCCCTTAATGCACTGTGCATTCCTCCATAACATAAAACAGATCATTTCTTGAATCCTGCACCCAAAATAACGTCAATAAATGTCCATCTTGGTGATTATTTCCATAAACCCCACCCTCACCCTCCTCGGCCCTTAATACCACAGAAAAATGAATTCCACAGGTTTACATTTGAGTTTGAGAATTACTTAACTTCAAGTAAGTTTAGATTTTACTTTGGTAAATAAATTTTATCTTTGGTATCTAAGTTTATTTAGCACATACCAAAATGTGTTTACTCACTAGCTAATTAGCCAGTAAATCAGATGCTAATGCTAAATGTAAGCTAGCACTATTTCATTGACAGTTTATGAGGCTAGCTAGCTCAAGCTTTTATGTTCTTTCTTCTATCCTCTCTGATAGCCAGTTCTTAGCATGTTATTTTACAGAAATACAGTCAAATGGTCAAATGGTCAAAAGTTTTTACTATATATATTTAATGTTTTTGAAATAAGTCTCTTATGATAGTCAAGCATGAATTTGTATGAATAAAAATACAGGACAAACTGTTTGTGAAATATTATTATTATTACACAGGCTTTCTGATTTGATTTACTTTAAAATATAATGGATTTCTCTGATGCAAAGCTGAATTTTTATCAGCCATATCATCCTTCAGAAATCATTCTAATCATGATGATTTCTCATCATTTTTAGAGTTTTTGTGCTCCTCAGAATCTTGTAGAAACTGTTATAATTTTTCAGGATTCTTTGCTTAATAAAATTTAAATTTAAATTGTAAATTTAATTTTAAATTGTAATAATATTTCACAATCTCACTGTTTTTTCTCTCTCTTTATCTTTGATAAAATAAATCAGGCTTAAATGAGCATAAAATACTTCTTTCCAAAACGTAAAAAAAAAAATTGTAATTTGTCCAAATTTTTGACAGAACTATTCTATATAGGTTATAGTTTGTTTTAGCAAGCCTGCTGATCGAGGAGTATTTATTCATCTATTTCTATCCATTTCCATCAATTGTAAAATCTGTTTTATTCCAAAGAATTCCAATTGTTCAACTAAATATTTATAATACAAATAACTATATTAAAAAATTTCAGTCTTATTCTATAGAACTACTCCATGCACACCATCTCATGTGTGAATAGATTCCACCTTAGCCAGTGTTGTCAAAATGTCTTTTTTATTTTTTTTTTAGTTTATATAAACTTCCTCAAATTTCTAATTAATCCCCATACATTCCCATAAATTCTCAGTAAGTTTCCAACTTGGGATATTTCCAGAATTCCCCCGATGGAAAGTTTCTTTTATTTATGATAGTTTTTATTCTTTTTCATCCCCTTCTGAACAACGTATCATTCTGTTCCCACCCCAAAGGGGTTGCTGTTTGCTCCATGTTTTGTCTTATGACCGAGTGATTAGTTGGTGATTCAGATATTCATCGGTAATCTTCTGACTCCTTTTTTCTTTTCAGCTGGAGCTTAACGTTTTTAGGGCTCAGTGGATGTCAGAGCTGCGTCCTGGCTCTGGGATTAGGACTAGATTGTCCAAATCTGCTGAACGGAGGAAGACACAGGAGCTGGTCAGAGAGGAGAAAGTAGGTGGCAGTGATGTGTTAGAACTCGAACAACTCCTCATTAATTAAAACACTCATTTGGATGTAATACTCATGTAGATAATACAGTCACAATAAAAGTCTTTATTTCCAGTAAGGAGTCCATTAGACTAACTGAAACCTCAATGCGATCGACTTCAACATATAACCATATCAATTTTGCTTGGTTTTGATTTCTACACTTCTACTTGGATGAAACATACTGTTCAATTTTTAAACTGCTCTTTTGTATTAGTTTTATAGTATTTAGCAATCTTCTTTATCCAAAGGGACTTACATAAAAGTGCTTCAGAGTCTCTGTGTAAACACATCCTTATGCTGGTTCACTTAATCAGAGGCTAAGAAAAAAAGCTTTTTTATCTTATTATATAAGATATACAATTGTATAATATAAGAAGGGGGGGGGTGAGAGTCAAAACAAATCCATAAATTAAGCTGAATAAAAATTATCGTTTCATTATGATGAAAGAAGTAGTGCTATATAATCAGAGGACTGGCTGGTCTATCCAAAAGCCTCAGCTGATTTATTTGTGTTATTATTATTATTATTATTATTATTATTATTATTATTCAGTTTTATCGGAAGAGACATGAGTCAAAATAGCTTCCAATTCAGTCCTTCTGTCTTTACTTTGATTGGTCATTTCATGCTCAGCTGTCTGTACACATGACCTTTTATGGAGTTTTGTGGGCGTGACTACATGCAAATGAGCTGTGTGAAAAATCCTACATTGCACTTTCACGAGTGATCAACATGCACACTTGAGCACAAAGAAGTTTATCTGACTTCCCAAAACCTCTGTATATCCGGCAGAAAACTTTTGTTTGGATTGGATTATTTACACACAAGTTCGCTAAAGGATTAATAACCAAGGTCCGCTGTCCATGACTATTCACTTATAGCGTGACAAACCGAAAACCATGACTTTGAGGTATGATTATCACACAGTGACATTTGTCCTGCTGTTCCATCCTCGCTTTGAATCCAGTAAAAACCTAAACGATTGATTCATCCCCTTCTGGATTCTTGCAGGCTCGAGAGCTGTTCCTCAAAGCTGTTGAAGAGGAGCAAAATGGAGCTGTTTACGAAGGTAATTCTTAAATTGAAAAGTATTATATGTGATCAAGTAAAGAATTATAGCATTGCATTACATCATACCATGGGCATAAATTTCATTTAACAGTAGGGGGGGCAATAAATATAAAATTTCTCCTGAGCAATTTTTGAAATAATACAGTCTAATTGTACTTCTAAAGATACGGTGAAAAACTTTGCTTTTATCATTATTATTGTAGCACGGAGACTGCGTCATTATGGTTATCTTCAAAGTTTTTCTCGACGGCTTTGGCGTGTTGGTTGCAGTGCACTATGTAACAAGCTATTGTAAACAAGCTAACGTTAACTAGAGATTTTAATCACTAATATAGCAGATTCATGGAAAATTACATCGGTAATCAGCATTTTTGCCGCAACTAATTTATGAATGAGTCTGCAGCAACTACAGCAAAGAGAATCGCTTGATTTAAAGTGAATAAAATCCCCTACTTAATGGAGTTTAACGTTAATTGAGCCGCAGCCACACACCTGACTCGTGTGTGCAGAGTAGGTGAGATGTACTGGGAAAGGAGGCAGTGGGTCACACCACTGTGAGGAAGGGGAGGGGGGACTCAACTGTTTCTAAATGCATTTAGAAATGCTTTTTGCATTTTTTTTCTACTTACACAATTATTTATGTATACATACATATATTTTTCACAATAGAGAGTGCGATATTTTTCAAATAATTTTTTGGGATTTACGCCCATGCATCATACACAATAATGTTGATTCCTCAAATCTGATTGGTCAGAAGGTGTTGACTGAACTGTCTCGTTATTTAACCTTCCTTTATTACATTACTTCTGTTATTCAGTTATAACAGTTTTTTTGTGACTTTATATTGGATTTTTTTCCCCATTGCAGCTATCAAATACTACAAGAGTGCAATGCAGCTTGTGCCTGACATTGAGTTTAAGATCAACTACAGCAGATCTCCTGATCCAGACCGAATGGGTGGCAGCTAGTAAGGGTTAAACATTTGTTCTTCCTATATGTATAGTGTAGTATATATACAGAAGGTTACACAAGTAGCTTTGACTCTTGGTGTCGACTCCCTCTTATTTTACCTTATCCAGTCTGGAGCAGAACAAAAATGGTGGCGAGATCGATGATCTCCTTGCGTACCTGGAGCATCAGCTGACTGTAGAGCATTCCTCCCAGAAGATTTGTCAGCCTGAGGTGGAGACATCACAGGTGCATATTTCAGGTAATATTTTATTTCAAACCTATCGCTGGACATGATTTATTTCTTATTATTACTAATTTTTTTTTAAATATGTCATTGACGGTGATGTATTTCTGGTGCATGTATTTGTAGCTTTGCCCCTTGAGGTGCTGATGTACATCTTCCGCTGGGTGGTGAGCTCAGATTTGGACATGCGAGCTTTAGAGCAGCTTTCCCTTGTCTGCAGGGGTTTCTACATCTGTGCAAGGTGAAGGCCAGGTTATTTTTGTCATGCTAATGTAAACCAGGTCTAAGTGAACTACTTTGAAGGTTGTTTTTGCCACGAAGAAAGAAAGAAAGTTTAAAAAAAAAAAAAAAACTCTTTGCTTTACAAAACACTTTGTGCATAAATGCCCACTGCAGCTACAATAGATAAAAGGACATGGACACTTAAGCATCTCACATTAGCATTGCATGGGATTGTTAAACATCTTAATCTAAAACCGTGAGCTTTATTATGGAGTCAGTCCCCCGTTTGCGGTTTGAATAAGCTCTGCTGTTCTGGGAAGGCTTTCTAACGGATTTAGTGGAGTGTGGTTGTGGGGAATTGTGTTCATTCAGCTACAGGAGCATTAGCGAGGTCAATTCATCCCAAAAGGCGTTCAGTAGGGGTTACGGTCAGGTTTCTGTGTATTACACTCAGGTTCTTCCACTCTAGCCTTGACAAACCTTGTCTTCATAGAGCTCACTTTGTGCATTGTCATGGAGGAACCATGTCAAAGCCAGAGAAGGCAAACTTGAAATTTTACCACATCAAAGGTTTTGTGTACTTGTTACTTTGAGGCAACAGTCAGTGGAAAATCCTGTATATGGGCATGATGTTCAGGTGTCCAGAAACCTTTAGCTACTTATTGTGTGTTTTAACTTTTAATGCATTTTTCATGGTGACGAAATTGTCATCGTTCATGCACACATCTCTACACAGGGACCCTGAGATTTGGCGCTCGGCCTGTTTGAGGGTATGGGGCCGGAGCTGCACCAAACTGCTGCCGTTCACCTCGTGGAGGAACATGTTCTTAGAGCGGCCACGTGTACGCTTCGATGGTGTGTGTCTTTCCTTGTAGGATTCTGAGCAATTCAGCCTTTATAGTAGTAGAAATATAATGTTTTGTTTATCTGTAGGTGTTTATATCAGTAAAACGTCATACATCCGTCAGGGGGAGGAGTCTCTGGACGGCTTCTACAGAGCTTGGCACCAGGTGGACTATTACAGGTAGAGATGAACTACAGTCAACACACACATTAGAATATGATTTCATAACACGTGTGAAGTCAGCCACAGCTTTGCATGTGTTCCAGGTATTTACGCTTCTTCCCTGACGGACAAGTAATGATGTTGACCACACCTGAGGAGCCTCTGGCCACGGTTCCACGTCTGCGAAGCAAGAACGCAAGGTGGTGTTGCACTTTATAATGTAGTGAGCGAATTCCTTAGATGTTTCTGAAAAGCTTTTATTGCCACCTCGATGCATTTAAAATGGAAAAAAAAAATCAGTGGTATTAAAGTCCACCAGGCACAAGTAAAAAAAAAAAAACAATGCCAAAGCAAATCAATCATCCCATATAATCCGCTTTGGTGATCTCGAACACGGAGCAGCCGAAAAGCCAACAACAAATTTAATTGTACTTTTCCTTTAGACCTTCTTTTCTGAAGATCAACAAAAAGTTGAACTTAGTAGAACATGTAAGCTTTTGCATACAAAGCTGGATTTTATTTATCTAAATTCTGCTGGTCATGGAACAGTCTTGCACCAGGACAGCTTTTAGATCACGCTGACTAGAACGACTAATCAGGATCAGAAAGTCTGAGATTCTCAGCTGAGTTGAATTTGGAGATAAACTTCAGGCTGGAACATCGTGAAGATTCTTTTAATTAAACATGTGTGTGTGTTGAGTTTTTATTGTATTTCTAAGTGACGTGTGCATCTCCATTATGCTCAGGATGGACTCCATCATGATTGGTCACTACCGGCTGTCCCAGGACACAGACAATCAAACCAAAGTTTATGTCGTCGTATCCAAGAGAAAAGACGAGGTGAGTTTCCCAACAACCTTTTTGATATCCAATTTTTCAGACGTCTCTCATGTATAAATGACATTTTGATTGTAGAAGGCGCCCGAGTACCAGAGGAGTCGGTTCTGCAGGCGGTACCCAGTCCCCGATTCTGAACGCTCCTTCCATGTGGGACTGCAGCTTTCCTCTTGGGGGCGCCAGCGCTTCAACAAGCTTGTGTGGATCCATCACTCCTGCCACATCACATACAGGTCCGTCTACGTTTTCCTAAAACCAGCTAATCATTTATGCAGGCTGGCATGTCCTCAACTGTATTACTAATATCTGTCAAAGAAATAACGTGAAACTGGACGTGTTAATTTAGAACTTTAAGCTAAATACTGCTGGATAAATGTCAGTGGGTTATAATGTTACCCTAAATCAGCCTGTAGTAATCAAGACTCCTGTGTATAATAAACTATGCCGGTAATCATAAGCAGAAATCGCAAATGTCAGTTAAAAAACAGAGTTTCTCATTTAAACTCTATAGACTACGGAATAAAGAAGAATGGGAAACTAATGAGTTTAAGTAAAGCTAGAAGCTAGCTGGCAGAAAACTGGATACAATGATGGATGTGCAAGAAAACAAGTTTTATTTATATAGCAACTTGGTTGTTATTATTATTATTATTATTATTATTATTATTATTATTATAGCTCCCTATAACATAACGCTCTTCCTCTTTTCGAGGGTGCTATGATAAGGCCACAGACAATGCTAGAAATATTTAAGAAATAATTATCTAATAAAAATGTCTGTCCATTTTCTCCATTAACATAATGGATTTAAAAACAGCATGAACAGAGTAAAAGGCACATGCACGTTAAATGTTAACATCTGATTCAAAATGTTAAGTGCAAAAGTACTGGTACGTTTGTGCACAGAAATAAAAAGCCTAATTATGCAGCTTAATGTTGCTCTTTAGTGTTCTCGAAATGAATTATCTTGTAGCTGGTAGCCTTAAGGACTTCTCACAAACGTATTTTAATGCTAATTTAGAAAACGGTTATGCAAGTTTCAGACATAATCTTATTAATCCGAGCGTTTGAACTCCAAATTTGAAATCCAAATTAGACGCAGCATGCACCTCGTTTCAAGGTTACTTTCATATTTCAAATGTTAATGTATAATAAGATGCACAGTGTATAATGTGATGATAAGTGTGCTAGGTAGGTGATGTTTCCCCTGCGAAGTAACATTAACTACGAAACTTTTTTGTTTTGTTTTTTTAAGTTTTTTAAAATTTTGTCATTTATTTTTAAAATCTTTTCTTTCAGATCAACTGGAGAAACGGTCATCACGGCGTTCGACCTTGACAAAATGTACACGCCGTTGTATTTCGCTCGCGTAAAGAGCTACACTGCGTTCTCAGAGCGCCCCCTGTAAGGCCACGGCAGAACTGCATGTAGCTGCAACATCACCTATAACAATTTTTTTATGCATTACTGCCCCCAACAAACATATCACCCCCAAATCCTCTTCGCTTTGAGCATGAGACTAATGATTGTAAAATAATAAATTAATAAATATTTGCTTGGGGATTTCAGAAAAATATATTCCTTATAGCCGCGTAGCAGCATTAATTTCCAAGGTTTACTGTTTGAATCGATCACTGGCTTGTTGTTGTAACTGCAGATATACAGTAGATTTAAAGCAGTTGTCTTTTTACTTTTTTTCACCAATGCTGAATGTTTCCACTTCGATATTTTTGTGACGTTTGGTGTGTCTACTGATGACTGAAACAACCAAATAAACAATGTTGAAGGTTGTTTTTTCTTACCTTTGTTTTTGGTAAACTGTTTTTTATCTGTGAAAGTCAATGCAGTTGCAACAGTTCCAAAAAACTCCATTTTGTTTGCTTGATATTAAAAAGCTTGACATTTTTGGGTTATTTTTTGCTTGTTTTCTTGGTTTATTTACCTTCTTACTGGACAGTTGAATGCACACTCGCATTTAATATTAAGGACAAATAATAATAGAATCCACTAATAGTTGAATATGACTGTGTGAACAAGTCTATGAAATGTGAAAAATTGTAAAAAGTAATCTGGAACTTTTTCCATGTCCTTAATTAACTTTAGAATTAATCTGACGCATAGCATTATTTTTTAACTTTGTCCTTCAGGATTAACCAGTTTTACCTAATTTATCACAAATTAGTGAAAAAAAAATGGATTTGCTCATTTTCGACAAAGTTCAATTGGCTTAAGAGGAACATTAATGTCTTCACTTGCTGAGATTTTGTCTGAACCATGCATAAAAAAAAACAGTTTTATAAAATTGTTTGATTATATGTCATATGTCCAGTACACGTGACAGGATAAACACTAATGCTTTTATTTATGCACATTAACAACACACTTAGGGTAGCTTTTAAATAATCCCACAGGATATTTTGTCACTACAAAGTGTTACAATAATGAAACCTGTGTCAGGTAAAACACTAAACGGAATAAACACAGAGAAGACGCTAGTTGAAAATGCTAGCAATCTTGCTTTGTTTTTAAATCAATATTTAGAGACAGTAAATCCACAGATAGTGGTACACTTAACATTTTACAAACACAGTCACTGAAATACACTCCTATAAACACCAAACATTGAGGCGAAAAGACCAGATCGCCTTCTAATTCTCTCAACCAAGACCAGGATTTATAAGTGAACCAATGTTGTGCTGCTCCAATATGATTCTCTGGTTTGCTAAGTCACTTAAGCATGAATATGCAAATTAAGGTTTTCCTAATAAAATAGTCAGTTAGTAAAAATAACTGGATTAGATTTATGCACATAAATGGAATAGAATGTTATATTTTAAGGCATAAACTATAGACTGTGTTGAAGCTTGTAAATAATGTTCGAGGTTTATGAACCTCCTTGTTTATCATTAATGATCGACAGCTTTATACTTCAGACAAGGCTATAACTAAATCAAGATATCAGCAAAATGTTATCACTTTATTAACATTTTATTACTTTTCTTCCATTAGAAATCTTTTTTGATTGGAGTTCATTTGTATTTGAATTTTGTTGTTTATAACAGTTTGTACAAAGGACACAATGAATATTAGAGCTATAATCTCTAACGATGAATTATCTAACAATTCAAAGGTACAACAGTGAAGTTTGAATCTAGTCTAATATTAAGTGACAAAGTTTGCTTATTCTGTTTTTTTTTTTACTCAAGTGTTTAACTACTGGATAGCTTAGCATCGTTTAGCTTGTTAGCTGCTAATGGAAACAGGAAGCGCTAGCATGTACCATACAAGTCACATGCTTCTCAACTCAAGACATGATAAAACAATATTAGCTCTCGTTAAACCTGATGGTTTTTTATGGCTGTAATATTCATACAGCATATTTTGTGTGCTTTAAAATGTACAATATCCTTACAAATGAGTTCATACGTATACAGTGGGGTTTGAGGCTAAAAGTCTGATGACACTGAAATAAACACATTTGTATTGAAGTATACAGAAGTATTGAAGATTTAAACGAAAGCTAATTTGATGTGATGTTTGACCATGTTAAAAAAAAAATTAAATAATGCATTAAATAATATTAAATAAACTAATAAGACCTACAAAGAAAAAAAGTTTGGCCTCCACTGTAAAACAAAACAAAAACAACTACAATTATTGTTTCTGCAATATATATTTTGTTTTGTTGCATTTTTTCCATTTTGTGTTAAATCAGTCTCATCCATTAAACAATCATTGAACATGTTTAGCAGCTGTGGAAATCTTTAACAAGGTAAAATTTAGAAATTTGGTTCTGTATTGTGTTTCTCTTTTGCATATACTGTATAGTGTGTATTATCTCCTTCCTATAGACCATCAACAAGACACTATGATTTAAGGATTTATGATGGAAAATCTCAGATATTTGGCTTACATCCATTTCACTATGGCTGTCCAAAACATGGTTAGAAAGTAACTAAAACTGTATTTCTACAGAAGTTTGCTGAAATATGTTACAATTTATGATTATAAAATGGTTTTCTCGGCCACCACACGTACAAGACAGTAATATAATGAAAAACATTCTACATAACTCAAATCCTGTTACGACTTATATTTTAATTTCAGTGTAATTTTCCTCATATTGTCTTTTGAATTCAATATGAACAATAGTAGGACACAAAAGTGTGCAAAATTTTATGACTCTCATCAACAGTAAAATAGATATAGTTTGATTTAGCTTCTTGCTCTGCTGTGTGTAGCCTGGGGTAGCACGGTCACAGAAAGATTACACATATGGTGGAACTGGACGAATAGACCGGTCCTCAGTCTGTTCTCGCTTTCCTGTTCTTTACAGCATTTGTATGACTCGCACCGTTTGAGTGGCCGTTCACAGATTTAATGCCGTTGTGCCGGGGATCCTTTTTTGCTGCAGTGCCCTTCTTCTTATAAGTCTGGTGATAAAGAATAAAGAACAACAACATCATAATCTTGGCACAGATTTAGGAATGTAAGCTAATACACTGATTCCGGAGGCTACTTCAAGATGCTTCATTTGCTGTTGATCAGTTTTTTATATCGTTGATATGTCAAGAGACATTTTTATCATTTTATGGATGGAATTTCTTCCCGTTTCTGATATGGGAAAATATTCAGGATGTAATTCGCAAAATGATAGAGAGGCTGAAGAGGAAATGACTGTTTAAAGTTGTACATTAAATAATGTACATTATGTTGCGAAAAGCATCGGACACCTTACCATCGCACTCGAATGTAAGCGTTCCCTAAACTGTTGCCACAAAGTTGGAAGCTAGAGTTGGCTAGAATGTCTTTGTGTGCTGTAGCTTTACAAGTTCCCTTTACTGCAACTAAAGAGCTCAAACCTTTTATACGATATGGCTTGCCAAGGTTTAAGTGGAAAAAGTTGAGTGGCCTCCACAGAGCCCTGACCTTAATGCCACTGAACACCTTTGGGATAAGTTGGAATGCTGAAATCATCCCAGCCTTCCTCTGTGTCTGATCTCACTGATGCTCTTTTAGCTGAATGAATACAAATCCCCACAGCCACGCTCCACATTCTATTGGAAAGCCTTCCCAGAATAGTGGAGTTTATTATAACGGTAAATGTGGGAATGAGACTGGAATGGGATGTTCAACAAGCACAAACAGATGTGATATTTAGGTGCCAAAACTTTGGCCATATTGTGTAAGTGGAGAAAAAGTTCAGTGTTCCTTAAAAAAAAATTTCTGTGGTATAACAGCACAGCATATTGTCTTTTAGTCCTTACACGTTTAATATCGTACTGTAAAAGTGACATATTTTTGCAGTCAGGACTCATCCTATGACAAACTGTAGTAAAGCTAAACTTCAGGACCGTTGTGTGTCCTTTTGTTACATATACTTTAAAGTGTAGCAAATGCTGTCTAAACCATTTTACTGTATCAGCTGTCCATTTCATTGCCACAAAAATCAAACCACACAGGTACATACATGGAGTCTTACCTGTATGTAGAAGTTTAAGAAGAGAATAATAAGGGTGATCATATAACTGATCTGGAAATACAGCCAACCCTTTGGGAAACCGCAGGGCCACACCACAGCGCAGGATGTCTGGATCATAGTCAGGACAAACTGGACCTGTTAATGCAATGCTACAAGGTAAGATGTGTGTTTCATATAAACCGTGCTGTGATACACTTGAGATGTAAAATGATGTATTATGAGCATTAATACTTTATATTAACATGACTGACAGTTATCTTATCATATAGCCATTGGTGGCACAGAGCATAATGATTCAGTCTGCTGAATTCAAACCCCTAGCACATCTACACTGCTACTGCTGGGTCTTTGATCCAGGCTCTTATCTGCTCAGCTGTATCTTATCAGGATTGTCAGCCAGGTCAATAAAATCAAATAATCAACATCTTTAAAATGTTTTAGGTTGGAAATCTATCATTGCAAAATGTATGCAAAATGTCAGGCGACAGGGAATACATTTTTGTTAATGTATATTTCATCTCTTTTTCTATTGCACAACAAACCACATAATCGCTGTAGCATAAACAGAAGTGATTAAAATAAAGTGCAGCTCACCAGCTGTCCTTGGGTTATATACTTCTTCCACCACAGGTACGGCTGAATGGCAGGAATAGCTGAGAGCCCGTAGTAAGAATACATTAGCACATGGATGAAGCTGTTAAAGGTGGCACCAAAATAGGCTGGTAAAAAAAAAAAAGAGAGAGGGAGAGAGAGAGAAAGTGTTATGGATAATATACCTCTGTTTGCTTTTGAAAAAATTCTAATATTTAAGTAACACTGGAACATCTGTATCTGTTTGTTGCTTCATATGTTTAGATCTGTATGCATATTCATTTAATATACAACATGAAGTTTTTTTTTTATTATAATTATTAAATATAAACTACTTCAGAAATGCCAGCACGTGTCAGAAACGGTTGCCTCCGGAGAAAAAAAGAATCCAGACCCAAATGCAGGGACAGAATACTGACAGGGGTTGGTTTGCTAACAAAACGATCCGTCATAGGAAAACATGAGGAGAAAAACTGATCAACTACAATACAAAGCACGTTACAAGAACCAAAAAACATGAAAGGGAGAACACCAGGTAACAAACAATGCACAAAAACAAGCACTGAAAAAGCAAAAGCACACAAACAGGTATAAATAGAAAGGGTAATTAGCAATATATGAGGAACATGTGTGCAGAGCCAGGAAAGGGATAATGATCAGGCAGGACAAACACACGTGAGAACACAAAAACAAACAAAAGCACATCTCACAAGACAGAAAACTAACCAAATTGTCTAAGCAATCATAACAGCATGTGGCATGAACTTTGGCTCACACAGTTCCTCAACCTCCCCAACCTATACCACTCTAGTTCAAAACTAGAGATGTGACTTTTTGCAATCTTTCCCAAACTATAAACCCTAGCAGCCTAATTTAAATCTCTGAGTCTGACCAGGCTGTTACTAAGGATGAATGAATGAACCGTGTAAATGCACCGTGCAGCCGATGCAAATCACATTTACCTTCACATTAATGAATGCATTTAGCTTTCTTCCACAAGCTTCATATGAAAGTCTCCCTATCTAAATGCAATAGTGTAATCTAATTTCAACCAGAAAGAAAAAAAATAATATATAAACTCCTTTTCTTATTGGTAATTGCATTCATTTAAAACACACATGCCAAATGATCTATTCAATTTTGGTTCCAAGACTATATAGCTGTTGACATCCAGCACAATTTATTGTACCTGTACATCAGAATGCTGACTTTGTCTGTAGTCCTTGGAGAGGTTGTGTTAAGGTTTGTTATTATAAAGCCCAACTGATAAGATAGTGTGACCTAGACTTTACGAGACAGTGTTTGATATCATATGATGGCATACAGACCTGCACCTTGCTTACTGAGCTTCTGTAAATGGTGCATTCATTTCCCGGTTGACTCAAAATTAGGAACATATTTCTATTTATTTTTTTTCCCCACTCACAGTGTCCACATGGCACCCAGTTCATGACGAACCACCAGATGTTCAGCATTGTGAAATGGTGGTAGATGTGCAGGAAGGTGATCTGGTGGTTGTTTTTGCGCAGGATGAAGAAGAAGGTATCCATAAACTCGATGAGCTTGGAGAAGTAGTACCACCACAGCACGTTTATAACCTGCAGAGACACGTTGGTGATTACACATCGCGATAAGCTGTAAAAACTCAAAGAAAAAAAAAAAAACACAGAAGATTGTAATTGGCTAGTCTCTCTGTCTATCTGTGTCTGTTGACAGGAGAGTAATGATGTTCCTTCCGCCCAGGTAGCATAGCTAGTTCATAGCCAGCCATATAAAATATATAAGCATTTACAAGATTTATGTAAAATATGCCTCCTCAAAAGTAGGAAAATGTCTTGACATTTTTAATAACAAATTTAAGTTTGACTGAGACAATTACAAAAATTCCAGCAACAAGTGTACACTTTGTACTGAATATAGTTTTACACAGTAGGCTTCCTCTATTAAACTGCTGCTACCTCTATAAAACTGCTCGTTACCCCTGTGTGTGTATGTGTGTGTGAGATACCAGGCTGTCTTGTCTGCTGATTCGGACTAAAGTTCACTACACTGTGGTTGACTGTACGCCTTTCACAGAGTAGCCAATGATGTCATGAATCTGGCAACCGCACCAGCGCCACAAGCAGCACTGCTCAACGAGACGGCCTTATGCTGTTTGATTGTTGTCTCAGGAGGAAGTGACTACTATGTAGGAATTTCAGGATGTGACCCAATACGCAACGAACAAGTCACGTTGTAAGGTGTGGTGTACATGTTTTACCCTGTTGTCGGCCTCTCCTCCGCTGTGAGTGTCTTGGCAAAAGAAATTATAGCCGCCTTGCCACACAGCAGTCACAAGCTGCAGAGAAACAGGGGACATGAACGCTTTAACAATCCAAAATAGGCTCACAATAATCCCTGTAAATAGGCACCATAGTCAATGAGAAGGCTTTATGCTTGTATTGGAAGCGCATGATGAAAGCGAGTCACATGTTTAGATCTGTTTACTTCTGCGGTGATAAATGTAATGAACATTTCCAAGTGCTTCGATCTCCCACACTAGACAAGCTGAAGCCAGGATTATCACCTTATATAAGACTATCACCTGCTTTCAAAAACAAATAACATCCAAATACACTACATACTGTATCTTGTAAACTGGACATGATTGGAAGCTTTATCCTACATCACCTGATATTATTTATATAATATAATTTATTATTAGCTGTTCTTATATCTTTCTTTTTAAACTACATTCTAACTTTTACAAGCCTCTACATTTAACCCAATTACAATCTAAATAAGGTTTGATTGCATGTGTTGTGATAGAAAGTTTAATCTTAAGAAGGACTTTCACCCTTAACTGGTGATCAAACAACAATATTATACCAGTTCCCTGTGCTGCAAACTCTACATGCATCCACTTCTATTACGACAGCCATGTGACATAGAAGTGGTGTTGAGAAAACAATGAACAATTACAATGTCGTCAGGATGAAGGGAGACAAACTAAAAGATTCAACAGTGGCTCTGTTATACTGGGGAGCATTTTGCTGGCGCTGTTTGGGTCCACTTGACCCCTTTATAAAGAAGAGTCACTGCAAATCAATACGGAGCTATTCTGAGCGCTTAAATTTTCATTTAACTTTTCCACCATGACTTCCCCATGTCCTTTACCACAGGAGAGGGAGGCTAATGAAAAAGCATCACGAGGATTAATATAACGCAAATTATATGCCTTGGCCTTTACAAGCAGTTCTGGAGCAACACATTACACAGCTCTCTCCACCACGGTCTCCTAAACACCAATTATGAGGCATTCAGCAGAAGAGGCTCTGAGTAATGACACCAAAGTGAGAGACAAACACCTTTCCATGTTGTCCATGTCGTCCGTCCCCCGATATTTCCTTAGCTCATAGTCTGCTCTGAAATCTTTGCTGGAAAATCACTTCATTATGATCAGAGAATCATAATGACGTGATTTTCCAGCAAAGTGAAAAATACTTCATGTGCTTTCACCTTGTTACGCTGAGGTTCTAATGTCCGCAAAATCAGGAATTAAATATCTTAATATATATTAAGTATTCATTAACCTTATTAAACCTGAACAGTTTTCTCAAAATCTCTCTTACAGTTTAACCCACCTCATAAAACATGTAAAGGGAGAGAAGGGTGAGCGCCATATTGTACACCACTAAGATCCCCCTGCAGGAGACAGGCTGCCTGTTCCTCATGTACTTTGGCCCCATCCACACGATCAGGAGGTAAATGATGGTGAAGGACAGAGTGGGTAGGTAGTTGTCCAGCAGGAGCCAGCCTCTCACACGAGGATCTGAAAACATCATGAGCAAAAATTTTACATTTTAAATAATCACACTGCTCAGGCAAATCCAGTCAGAGCAAAGAAATAAAAACAATCACTGCATAAGCTACAGAAGGCTGCACAACAGAAATAGAAGAGAGATCGAGGTCCAATAATAATCAAATTCATGAGAAGTACTAGTACTGAAAAACAAAGCTGAATTATTCTTTTTAATATCATTTATTTACTTATATTTTAAGATGCAGTTGTCTGTCACGGAGGCTCAAAGGGAGTAAATATAAAATAATAAGTAGTACTATAGGTGTATTAATGTCTCTTGTCTTCCAGCAGCATGATCCCATGTTTTCATAAACCGTGGCCTGGGCAGGGAACCAACCCTGCCACTGAGGGTTTAACCCCAAGCCTGGGAGTGTTGCATCAGTAAGGGCATCCAGCATACAGCTTGTGCCAAAATCAAATGTGTGAAACGAATGATCTGCTGTGGCGCTACTTATCATACATCTGTCTTCAAGGATGTGATACCGATGAAGCCCATATAAAGATTAGTTGTTTCTGTAGGATTTGAAGTCAAGGCCTGAAAAGAGCTTAACACACAACAATGATTCCCCTGGTGAAGCACGGTGGTGGCAGCATCATGATGCAGTGGGGATAATCTTTTTTACAGCTGGGACTAGGGGTCTAATCAAGATACAGAGAATTATTCTACCAATCTAGTCTGGCACAAAACCTTCAGTTTTTCCTCACAGATGGAAAAAATGACATTTATTTTTCAGAAGATTGGAAGGTTTCCAGGACAATAAAAAGCCCCTGCACAAATAAGTCAAATAAAGGAATGGCTTCAAATGAAGAAATCCTACCAGAAACCTGTGGAATGACCTGAAGAGTGCCGTGCCCATTAAATCACCTCAGAATTTGATAAATCTGAAGTGTTTCACAAGGAAAGGTGGAACAGAATTACCAAATGAAGATAAATGAGTGCTGGATTGTGAGTAAAAGGTGTGTTACTAAAGTTAAAACTTTAAGTGCTGTGCACTTAGACCCTCACAAAACACACTGACACATCATACTGTTTACATGCTGCTTACAATCCATCAACATGCTGTTTTGCACACTTTTCTGCTGTTTTTGCACATACTGTACAACATTTCAGCCATTTTTGCACATATTGTACAATATCTCAGCCATTTCTCACATACTATACAATATTTCAGTCATTTGCTGTTTTTTTGCACAATTCTATATATTATCCCAATGACCTGCTGCTAAGAAACTGTGTTCATTCTAATGTTCCTGCAAGAAATATTGTTTGGACATTCAGTATTCACATACAGTATATACACTGGTCGGTCGGCGCTGTTTCTGTTGCTGTTTATTGTCTTTTGTGTATTGCATTTTTTGTACTTTTTGTATTGTCTTGTAACTTTTTGTCTGCACTGTCTTTTGTCCTGCACTGTCTTGTCTGTCTTGTTTGTCTCGTCCTGCACCGTTTGCACCAGGTTGCACAGATGCACTTTATGTGGCTAAGACTACTTATATGTCCTTAGCCCTGTTTTATGTATGATCCTGATCATGATCCTGGAGAAATGTTGTCTCATTTCACTGTGTACTGCAACAGCTATATATGTTTGAAATGACAATAAAAGCTTCTTGACTTGACTTGCACACTTGTGCAACCAGGTAATTGTACAGTTTAACTGTAGGCTTTTTCACTGTTTTCCCTATAAAAACCATCCTGTTTGGTTCTTGTCTTGAAGTTTGTTGGGTTGCTAATCACATTAAAGGTGGAAAATGAACAAACTTGTGTTTGTGATGATCTGATTTTTTTTTGTATGACGCTACTGGATGGTTGAATATATCTATATATATATATATATATATATTTTTTTTTTTTTTTTTACACCCACGCTATATAGAGTCGAACAACCTTCAGTTCCAAACATGCAAAATCGTCAGAAAACGTGCCTGTCTTACATTGATACATGGAAATGAAGTCAGGAATGGGAGATAACTTACCCCTCGGACCCATCCATGAGTCAAACTGTTGGTTGAGCCTCTGGTTCAAGATTTCCATTTCTAGCCTGTGGAAAAGAATTTGACAGATATTTTGTATAGCCATTAAACACAATGCAGGGGAAAGCTGATTTTTCCACTCAATGTGTACACAGTAACTAAATCCATCATTTCAAAATAGATTTGATATATATTTTAAGTATGACAACACCACCCACAGGTATGTAAAGTGCAGTTGAAAGCTGACCAAGCTTTACATAAACAAAGACCTAGCGCTCTTGCTGTTCTGACTTGTTAAATAAACAACTCACACAGTTTTACACAGGAAGAGAAGTGCACACAACCAGATGAGACCGAGTTGAACTAAACTTGTTCAGTTGTTTCAAGTTCTGTGCCTAATTAAACAGATGAGAGATATAGAACAGTATATAAATGTGACATTCATTATTATTAGAATCACAGTTTTGCATGTTTGTTAATGCAAACCGTAGCTGAAATCTGTTACATTCAATAGGTGTAGCCAAGAGCTCAGAGATAAAGTGTGAAATGTGGCTTGCCAAGTGCTACAAAGCACAGCGCTACACACACACACATTACATACAAGAAGCCAAGAGGTACAATTTAAAAAAAAGTTTAGTTATGTTTAAAAAAAAAAGTTAAGTGTATTATTGTATTAATGGCATCGTATCGTGGAACACAATTTAGAAATCAACAAGTAACTTAAAATGACGTTGAAAGTAAATCATAATATTTAACTCAATAAAATTCAATTAACAAAAGTTCTAACTGGAGTCAAGTACTTTTATGAAAGAACGGAAAGATAAATACTCGAAATTACAGTACTAAACATTCAGCAAAGCAATTTGACATTTCTGAACTGGGGACCTCAGTAAAATTTAGATTCTGAACAAAGCCCTGTTTACATTAACTAGATAAAACAGACCATTTTAAATTGAATTTTAGAATCACTTCAGTTTGAAAGTATGGGAGAGAGAGAAATAAATAAATAAAATGCTCTGTAAGAAAGTGTGACACGGGTGGAAATGAGTTCCCATGTGCTCTTTTAATATCAAGCCGACGGTGTGTGATATTTTTTGTGTGAAAGAAATATGAAAGCAAACTTTATAACAAGCCCCAAGATATTGTGAAATTTTTAAGGAAATCGATGTCACTAAGGCTGCTCTGTGCTGTGAATTGAACTGAATTCAATTAAACTTATGTCTGAGCAGTTTATGGAGGAATGAAAGGATAACAAATGATGGAAATTGTGGTATTGTGGACCTCAACACATTGTGCTAGTGTGAATGGTGTCCTAAGATGTTCCCAAAAAGGAAAGTAATCATTATTATTATTATTAGTAGTAGTAGTAGTAGTAGTAGTAGTAGCAGCAGCACCAGCATTACTAGAAGTAGTTTATAAGCTGGCTTTTCCTTTTCCATAGTATATGAAGTGGCATGGATCTAACATTTGTATATTTTTTTAAGAATCGTTTGAGTCACTAATATTACCATATAAGGACATATTATGACTAACAGCAGCAGGTCACGAGAGTCATAATAGTAACGGTCAATAACGGTAGAACTTTTGAATTAATCATAAAACCGTTTTTAATTTCTAGAGTTCAACTCAGTAAACGAGCGCGCGCGCGCGCGCACACACACACACACACACACACACACTTTATTTTAACCTACAGTACTATTGCTGACAAAACTCCACTAAAATTCCACAAGGTTTTCAGTGTAAAAGTTTGACACGCCTTATAGCTTTGTACTGTACAACCACCTAAATAAAATGTTCTGCGGAAAACGTCACCTATGAAAGAACTAAATGAAACACGCAACATCACGTGAAGGCTTTGAGCACCTCGAGACTTCATCGGAGAAATGGCGAAAAGTACCGATTTTGTAACCGATTTGTTTTGTAGTTGTTGTTTTGTGAAAAATTATGAACTTACCTCCGTCCTTGGGTCCCTGCTTCTGCTGTTTCAGTCTGAGATAGTGTGTGTGTTTGAGGGAGAGAGAGAGAGAGAGAGAGAGAGAGAGAGAGAGAGAGAGAGAGAGAGAGAGAGAGAGGGGAAGGAAGGAGGGATGTGAGAGAGAGGAGGGATGTGTGTGATAACGGGACAGGTTTAATAGCCTGATGGAACAAAGTCTACTACGTTGCTTCAATATTTGTAGTAAATATAAAATCAATATATATATAAATGTATTTATTTAAGGCGGAATTAGACGCAATTTCCGACTACACCATGAAGGAAGAACCAGGCAATTAAATCCTGCCCTAAAACCAAACAGTTTCTTGTCTAAACTTAATGTACGCCAGTTAATTAGTCATCCATGAAATACGCATCACCTGCACACGAAAAACACCTATTCTTCCACTTCTGTAATCATTCAATAAAACGTGTCATTGGACTTTCACAGGGCGTGGCGTGGAGGGAAAAAATATACTTTTACAACTTCAACTCAGGATATAGAAGAAGTACAAATCTCAGCTACTGTTCACTAAGGCATTGTGCGGTTTGGGACACAGCCCGAACTCACACGCTGTATCAGAAATCACCCCATTCGTCAGCAGTCTTAACTGACCAATCACAGCGCTGCTCACATAGAGCCGTGGAAAAACAGCCGGCGCGTACTGCGCATGCGTACAGGACTGCAACTACAACGCTGTTAAATAAGAATCAGCTTTATCAGAATATCAGAATAACTGTGCACAGTATACTGTGCACAGTATAATGCACAGATTCCTAACTGTGCACAGTATAATGCACAGATTCCTAACTGCGCACAGTATAATGCACATATTCCTAACTTTGCTAAGTATAATGCACCGATTCCCAACTGTGCACAGTATGCACCGATTCCTAACTGTGCTAAGTATAATGCACATGTTCTTAACTTTGCTAAGTATAATGCACCGATTCCTAACTGTGCACAGTATAATGCACCGATTCCTAACTGTGCTCAGTATAATGCACAGATTCCTAACTGCACAGTATAATGCACAGATTCCTAACTGTGCACAGTATAATGCACAGATTCCTAACTGTGCACAGTATAATGCACAGATTCCTAACTTTGCTAAGTATAATGCACAGATTCCTAACTGTGCACAGTATAATGCACAGATTCCTAACTGTGCACAGTATAATGCACAGATTCCTAACTGTGCACAGTATAATGCACAGTTTCCTAACTGTGCTCAGTATAATGCACTGATTCCTAACTGTGGACAGTATAATGCACAGATTCCTAACTGTGCCCAGTATAATGCACAGATTCCTAACTGTGCACAGTATAATGCACAGATTCCTAACTGTGCACAGTATAATGCACATATTCCTAACTTTGCTAAGTATAATGCACCGATTCCCAACTGTGCACAGTATGCACCGATTCCTAACTGTGCACAGTATAATGCACATATTCCTAACTTTGCTAAGTGTAATGCACCGATTCCTAACTGTGCACAGTATAATGCACAGATTCCTAACTGTGCACAGTATAATGCACAGACTCCTAACTGTGCACAGTATAATGCACAAATTCCTAACTATGCACAGTATAATTCACAGATTCCTAACTGTGTGCAGTATCATGCAGATTCCTGACTGTGAACAGTATAATTCACAGATTCCTAACCCTAATACACATTAACATGTACAGGACAGGGGTTACTCGTGGATGAGAGCCGGAAGCTTGTGCAATGAATGTCCTCGTGTGTGTCAACACACTTGGCCAATAAACCTGTTACTGATTCTGAATAATAGATATTCTAATTATAATAATATATTATAATAACAATGTTAAAAAAGTGTTTTATGAGAAAAAATAATTTAAAAAAATATTTTCTGGTTATCATGATTCATGTTTTTTCCCCCAACGCAACTACAGCAATGAGTATCAATCATGTTAAATATATACAAAGTAAACAATTTGATATGTATAGAAATCACTTTATTTGAAGTCATGTACTTAACTGTGCACAGTATAATGCACCGTTTCCTAACCGTGTACAGTATAATGCAGATTCCTAACTGTGCACAGTATAATGCACAGATTCCTAACTGTGCACAGTATAATGCACAGATTCCTAACTGTGAACCATATAATGCAGATTCCTAACTGTGCACAATATAATGCAGAGATTCCTAAATGTGCACAGTATAATGCACAGATTCCTAACTGTGCACAGTATAATGCACAGCCTCCTAACTTTGCACAGTATAATGCACAGATTCCTAACCCTAATACACACTAACATGTACAGGACAGGGGTTACTCGTGGACGAGGGCCGGAAGCTTGTGCAATGAATGTCCTTGTGTGTGTCAACACACTTGTCCCATAAACCTGATTCTGATTCTGAATAATAGATATAATTATAATAACAGGGTTAAAACGGTCCAAGTGTTTTATGAGAAAAAATTAATTATGACACACAAAGTAAACAATTTGATATGTATAGAAATCACTTTATTTGAAGTCATGTACTAAATTGTGCACAGTATAATGCACAGATTCCTAACTGTGCACAGTATAATGCACAGATTCCCAACTGTGCACAGTATAATGCAGATTCCTAACTGTGCATAGTATAATGCACAAATTCATAACTGTGCGCCTCCTAACTTTGCACAGTATAATGCACAGATTCCTAACTGTGAACCATATAATGCAGATTCCTAACTGTGCACAGTATAATGTACCGTTTCCTAACTGTGCACAGTATAATACACCGATTCCTAACCGTGTTCAGTATAATGCAGATTCCTAACTGTGCACAGTATAATGCAGATTCCTAACCCTAATACACACTAACATGTACAGGACCGGCGTTACTCGTGGATGAGGGCCGGAAGCTTGTGCAATATAATGCACAGATTCCTAACTGTGCACAGTATAATGCAGATTCCTAACTGTGCATAGTATAATGCACAAATTCCTAACTGTGCACAGTATAATGCAGATTCCTAATTGTGCGTAGCATAATGCACAGATTCCTAACTGTGCACAGTATAATGCACAGCCTCCTAACTTTGCACAGTATAATGCACAGATTCCTAACTGTGAAACATATAATGCAGATTCCTAACTGTGCACAGTATAATGTACTGTTTCCTAACTGTGCACAGTATAATGCACAGATTCCTAACAGTGTACAGTATAATGCAGATTCCTAACTTTGCACAGTATGATGCACAGATTCCTAACTGTGCACTGTATAATGCACAGATTCCTAACTGTGCACAGTATAATGTACAGATTGCTATCTGTGCACAGTATAATGCACCGAATACTAACTTTGCACAGTATAATGTACAGATTGCTATCTGTGCACAGTATAATGCACCGAATCCTAACTGTGCACAGTATAATGCACAGATTCCTAACTTTGCTAAGTATAATGCTATTTATTCATACAAGCTTTTAATGCGTAGACCCGGTTTCAACTGCTATTTTATGTTCATTGTGTTCTTATTGATTCTATTTATTTTGTTTTTTATTGTTGTTTTACTGGAAAGCACATTGTGCTCCTTTTGGCTGTTGTAAGGTGCTCTATAAATAAAATTTGATTGATTGATTGATTGATAATGCACCGAATCCTAACTGTGCACAGTATAATGCACAGACTCCTAACTGTGCACAGTATAATGCACAAATTCCTAACTATGCACAGTATAATTCACAGATTTCTATCTGTGTGCAGTATCATGCAGATTCCTGACTGTGAACAGTATAATTCACAGATTCCTAACCCTAATACACATTAACATGTACAGGACAGGGGTTACTCGTGGATGAGGGCCGAAAGCTTGTGCAATGAATGTCCTCGTGTGTGTCAACACACTTGGCCAATAAACATGTTACTGATTCTGAATAATAGATATTCTAATTATAATAATATATTATAATAACAATGTTAAAAAAGTGTTTTATGAGAAAAAATAATTTAAAAAAATATTTTCTGGTTATCATGATTCATGTTTTTTTCCCCAACGCAACTACAGCAATGAGTATCAATCATGTTAAATATATACAAAGTAAACAATTTGATATGTATAGAAATCACTTTATTTGAAGTCATGTACTTAACTGTGCACAGTATAATGCACCGTTTCCTAACCGTGTACAGTATAATGCAGATTCCTAACTGTGCACAGTATAATGCACAGATTCCTAACTGTGCACAGTATAATGCACAGCCTCCTAATTTTGCACAGTATAATGCAGATTCCTAACTGTGAACCATATAATGCAGATTCCTAACTGTGCACAATATAATGCAGAGATTCCTAACTGTGCTCAGTATAATGCACAGATTCCTAACTGTGCACAGTATAATACATAGCCTCCTAACTTTGCACAGTATAATGCACAGATTCCTAACTTTGAAAACGTATAATGCAGATTCCTAACTGTGCACAGTATAATGCACAGATTGCTAACATGCACAGTATTATGCACCAATTCCTAACCATGCACAGTATAATGCACAGACTCCTAACTGTGCACAGTATAATGCACAAATTCCTAACTATGCACAGTATAATTCACAGATTCCTAACTGTGTGCAGTATCATGCAGATTCCTGACTGTGAACAGTATAATACACAGATTCCTAACCCTAATACACATTAACATGTACAGGACAGGGGTTACTCGTGGATGAGAGCCGGAAGCTTGTGCAATGAATGTCCTCGTGTGTGTCAACACACTTGGCCAATAAACCTGATTCTGATTCTGAATAATAGATATTCTAATTATAATAATATATTATAATAACAATGTTAAAAAAGCGTTTTATGAGAAAAAAGAATTTAAAAAAATTTTCTGGTTATCATGATTCATGTTTTTTCCCCCAACGCAACTACAGCAATGAGTATCAATCATGTTAAATATATACAAAGTAAACAATTTGATATGTATAGAAATCACTTTATTTGAAGTCATGTACTTAACTGTGCACAGTATAATGCACAGATTCCTAACTGTGCACAGTATAATGCACAGATTCCTAACTGTGCACAGTATAATGCACAGATTCCTAACTGTGCACAGTATAATGCACATATTCCTAACTGTGCATAGTATAATGCACAAATTCCTAACTGTGCACAGTATAATGCAGATTCCTAATTGTGCATAGTATAATGCACAGATTCCTAATTGTGCACAGTATAATGCACAGATTCCTAACTGTGCACAGTATAATGCACAGCCTCCTAACTGTGAACCATATAATGCAGATTCCTAACTGTGAACCATATAATGTACCGTTTCCTAACTGTGCACAGTATAATGCACCGATTCCTAACTGTGTACAGTATAATGCAGATTCCTAACTGTACACAGTATAATGCAGATTCCTAACTGTGCACAGTATAATGCACAGATTCCTAACCCTAATATACACCAACATGTACAGGACAGGGGTTAATCGTGGATGAGGGCCGGAAGCTTGTGCAATGAATGTCCTTGTGTGTGTCAACACACTTGGCCAATAAACCTGATTCTGAATAATAGATATAATTATAACAACATGGTTAAAACAGTCAAAGTGTTTTATGAGAAAAAATGAATTTAAAAAATATATATATTTTCTGGTCATGATTCATGTTTTTCTTCAACACAACGACAGCAATGAGTATCAATCATGTTAAAGATATGACGCACAAAGTAAACAATTTGATATGTATAGAAATCACTTTATTTGAAGCTATGTACTTAAATGGGGCATAATCTCATTTTGGTCTTTAAACAAATTAGAAATAAACAAAAAACAAGATTTATGTACATCCTCTAATGAATGACTTCAAAGTTTAAAAAGTACTAACGGTTTAACCTAATTCTAATTTAAAAGTGTAGTTAATTGTAAAGAATCTAAAGAGTCACTTTAGCCGGACACTTTAATCTTTAAAATAAGCTGAAAATGGTGTTTTAAACTTAACACCAAACGCACTTTTAAACATTACTAAGCCACATGTGGTATTCTGCATTGACAAGCATATGTGCCACAACTTTTATCTAAAATAATTATGTATTGAGAAAAAAAAACAAAAAAAACTGCATATGGAGAAAATCTCAACACAAAACACATAGAGGTGTTAACGCTAACAACTTGTTAATGTAAACTTAATGTTAACTGATTAAAAGGAACACTATTTACAGTGAGTTTTAACAGTGGAAAGTAAACTTGCTAATGTACAAATACTAAATTTACATTCACACAATCTCAGATCTTTAATCAGAAATGAGAAGAAAATATACACAGCTGATCCCAGTAACATTGATCTTGAAGTTATTAAAATAATTTTGATTTGGAGAAGCATAAAAATCCCATATACACAAATTGGAAAAAAAAAAGATTGCAAATCCATACTCCAAAACTTTAATTTGTCTGGAACTTTCACTTTTTTGTTATTCTGCAAAACATTTTGGTCACCAGTTTACATGCAAAAAAAAATCGACACACAGCATATTTGTTCTGCCTCACTTTCGCCTTTTCACAGGCTCGCCGATCAGTTCAGGGCACTGCTCCTCTCCCTTGGCAATTCGGTCACACTTACAAAGCAAATCGTAGTTTATTTTGTCTGTGATCACGCTGTCGTTCTTGTACTGTGGATGCTTGGAAACAAATTCCCTCATCCACTTTGCCATGGTCATCAGTTCTCCTGAGGTTAATTAGAAGCAAGCACAAGGCAGGTTAATTAAAAAGCTCTTGGGCAACATGAACATCAGCAACGAACAGCATGCAATAGCTAGTCATGTGACTTGATATGAAACTAAAGATTTGTCAAAGACACCTGTTAAACAAATCTAGTTTTGTAACTCGAGTGAGACTGCGCACATTCAGTGAGATGAGGCAACATTTGGTAATCACGCTGGACTTTGGACAACTGAGTTCGACACCGAAGACGTCAAGACACCAGTGAGCCTTTCTGATGTAAACTTTATATTGTATTCATAAAGGAATAAAAAAAAATAATTTTTTTTTATATTTATTCTCTAAATTTTTATGGTGGATTAGATGGTGGATCCTGTAACAAACTGCAAAGATTGGAATTGAATTTGGAAATGTATTGTTAAATCCAGAAGTATTTATATATCAAGAGAGCTGACAATTTGATTTGATTTATACCCGATACTATTAAATTTACAATGCAAGTTGTTTTTGTTTGAAGTGCTTAAGTTAAAAAAAATAATGGGACTAAATAGGACATTATCGAATATCACTTTTCACTGCTTTTATTTCACCACCATTATTTCAGCCTGTAAATATACAACTGGTGAATAGAAAATGTTGAAGCGTAGCAGGTGAATAAAATGCATTTTGTGTTATTTATTATTTGAACTGTAATCATTTGCATACCCGATGCTCGCTTTTTAATGAGTTTGAGGTAGTTCAGGATGGTGCAGCGTGTGTCTACGTCGACCTCCATGTTTGCCAGGTAGTAATTCAGAATTGGTACGAGTCCCTGGAATACTCCCTCCTGAAAACGTGTTACAATAAACAGTTAGTTTGCATACAAACATACAATACAATGTTCGCTTCAACCGATTGAAGTATCTGTACCTTGCCGTTAATGATTGTGTCGATGCTCATCAGTGTGTATTCCTCATGGTCGCCATCGGTCTCTACGCCATTTTGGGTGGCTGTGGTGGCCGAGTCAAACAATGGGTTGCAGCCTTGAAGGAAATGATTTTGGATAAACGGTCTCGATAAACAGACATCCGGATTCTCAGTTTGTATACAGACTCAGTTCAATACGAAAACAATCCATTCTTTACCTTTAAAGATGTCCTTCCTGAAGTAAAACATGCCTTCTTGGACTGCGTTTCGTTTCTGGGCAACTTTCAAGTTGTCGTCCACCTAATACAATGTGGCTTTATTTAGACTGAAACGTGCAAAACGTTATGGCTTTGATCAAACAAGACGAGAACATCAGAAAAGACAAACCTTCGACAAGGGAATGAGGAAATCTAACTTGTAGGAAAGGATGACTCGTGTAAGGAGAACAATGAACACAACGTACGCGGCGTTCTCAAAGTCAGTTAACTGAACCTGTGTGTGAGAGAAATGATTTCGTTACATGCAAGTACGTATAAGCAGCAGCACACGGCCTGTGGTCTTGTATACAGTTGCGCTCAAAGGTTTGCATATCCTGAAAGAAATTGTTAAACATTGCCATTTATTTGAAAATGACTGATATTGCATTTTTTTTTTAAGGATGGTGGTTATGTGAAGTTGTTAATTATCACATAGTTGTTTGACTCCTTTATAAAACCTATGAAAATCACCTTAACAACCCTGATCAAAAGTTTATAAAAGCTTGTGTTTTGGGGCTGTGTGAGCTCCAGTGGCACAGGGAAGTTGAAAAACTGATGCAAGATGTTATCAGAAAATACTGGCTGACAATTTGCAATTTACAGCATGCAACACTCTTAAATGTTCCAACATGACAATGATCCAACGCACAAGGCAAGGTTGACTTTATGCCATCATTGATGCTTAAGGGGGCAATAAATCATATTAAGAACTAAAAGGTATGCAAACTTTTGTACTTATTTTCTTTTTTGTTATGTTTTGCTTGATAATTGTGCCATTCTGTTGCACCTTCCATATTAACCCGAGTTCTATAAGAAATATTTTTCTTATATAGTTTTTAAAGAAAATTATTATTATTATTATTATTATTTTTTTTTTTAAAGAAAACTGGGTACACATCTTGCAAATTCTCCAAACTTTTGAGCACAACTATAAACGTATCTCTGATTATTTGACTTGCATGCTTAGCTGCAGCGAGTGTGTGGGCTGTATGATACTGATAATACTCTTAACATCACATCATATAGAAAATGTAAATATTGGTCAAATGACAATTTAGATGAGCCTCACACCTCCATGGGCCGGAACTCGACTCTCCATCCAATGTCCGAGTTTGGAGGAGGTGGTTTGAACCTCATGGTCTGCCAGTTGGTTGACTGAAGATTCTGTACAGGACAAAACAATAAATAAAATGACAATGCCTGTGTAACTAAAATAAAAACTACTTTCAAAAGAAAACACAAAAATAACTTGCAGTGAAATTTTACACCAAGTACCTCAAAGTGGTCCGATTCGTTCTCATCGTCCAAATGAATCTTTTCCTCGAAGAGCGACAGCGGGTCACGGATAAAGAGGTGGGCGATGTGCTGGGCCAGTAATTTGTCAATCCCTGAAATATAGCTCAGTGTTGACAAATAGCTCTTATTTCACAGGCAAAAACGCTTTGATATCAACGTATCAACATATCAGGGCAAAAACCCTGCTCTCCTTTTACCTGCATCAAGGAGCTGATTGTAGATTTCATCATCTATTGTCAGTTCGATGTCGTTGTATTTTTCACCGCAAAAAGAAAGGTAGCTGTCAATGGAGTCATATCTTGACTTGTGGATCCTGAATTTGTTGTTTTTCAGAGGCTGTAAGGAATGATCACAAGGCACAAATGCTTCAGGGGGACATTCACAAAAGACTTGACTTACAAAACAAGCTCAACAGTATACTTTGAAGTTATTTTCAACTGCTGCTTCTTACCTCCAACCCTCGTTCTTCCCGAGTCCTGTCGTCCACTGAGGCCGAGATCACGCCCCAGCGACAGTCGATATCAGACGCGTAGCCACGATAGAATGGAGAAGCAGCACTGAGGGCCATCTGCACATATTTTGACAAGCTATATTTCAGTCTCTATATTTCAATTAATTAATCCAATTCATTTGTATTTGTGAAGCGCGTTTAACAAAGGAGGGTGTCGAAAAATGAGCCAATAAGTCAATTGTGTAGCCAGGGACTTGTGTGATTATGAGCATCGGAGTTATTTCTGAGTTTATTACAGTTCTCACTTGAAGTCTATGTTGTGTTAATCCTGTCCAATAATAACATTTTTGTAGTTGCTATGTCAGACATTTAACACTGCTGTGACTCCAATCGGTGTCGCTTTATGTAGGTTATTCCTTTGTCACCCATCGGTAGTCACTTAAAATAATGTTTCCCCAAAAAGTTGATTTTATCTAGAACTTAGGAGCGATGACCTATTTGAGAAAAGCCTGTTAAAGGACGTTGATATGATGCAAAGATTATGTAAAGCTTTATCATGTATACAGAAGATAATTCATATTAATAAAAAATACTGAATAAACCCCTTGTTGGCGAGGTGTGTTTCATCTTTACAGTTTTTCCAGTTTGTCAAACAGGAAATGCTTTTACTACAAGCTATAATATCACCTTATAATATCACTCACCACTATGGGGCAGAATGTGGCCAGCTGGTCATAGAGGTATCGAGCCTCACTGATGCTGCAAGCTTGAAATGTGACCTTAATAACAGCAGGACAGTTTGGAATTATTCACCCAGCAGAAGAAGAGCAATATTTTGCTCTAATTTTGGACAAGGCGTTTACCTGCAGACAGCAGTTTCCCATTCCGAAGCCCATGGCGTCCATGTAGATGTGATCGGGCCGAGCTGCACTTGCCGCCTCCCCATCGTCCTCGGGAAACGTCTCCACAAATGGACTTGGTGTGTTTTGATCTTTAAAGACTAAAAAAAAAAAATTTGTGATAAATTAAAACATTTTTTTTTTAATATGGAATTTCCACTTTGAAATAATCTGATAGTGACTCACTTGGTACGTTGATCACCACCTTTTCCCCCCTTCTGTGACGAATATTCCGGGTCAAAGTGCTGAAAAGGATGAACAAGTGACCTTGTTTATTATGTGCAACTTGCCGAATATTGTGCTACTTTACCTAGAACACTGCATTAATAATAAAAATAATAATAATAATAATATTATTATTATTATTATTATTATTATTATTATTATTATTATTAACACTGTTAGACTATACTATACCAAGATCTGGATTAATTACATGGCCTCTTTTGGGGACAAAGAATACCATCTCTTTCATACATATGTACATAAATACATAACATACACACACACACACACACATATGATATACACACACACAAACATTTTCTTGTTTTGAAAAACATCCTCAAGGCTAACTTAAGGTCCACACCCTTACAGCTTTGTGAAAGTGAAATAATGCTGCTCTTTATCAATCAGGAATGCAAAAAACACGCTGGAGGCAATAAACCTGAAAGCATAAAAAAAAAGCCCAACTCCTGACCTGAATCTGGGATGTCTATTGATGGCCTCATCAGGAAAGAAGAGGGACTTGCTGGCTCCTTTTTCAACAGGTGTAGGCCTGTGTTCTGGCTTTGTGAATCCCGGGCACCCTAACCTGAACAAAAGTACATTTAAATATTCTGTGTCAAACAGTGACTGATATCTAGATACATTGTGCAGCTTTCTGGTGGCAACAGTTCATGGCAGTTTACACACTTTGGATTTACTAATTACCTCAGCGTACCCAAGCATACGGAATATGAGGCATGATTAAAAACTCAAAACATATACAGAGAGAAAGAGAAAGAGGGCGAGAGAGTGAGAGATATGCAAAGCACCAAAAAGACACGGATGCCAAATCTGATCTGGAAGAACTGGAGTTTCCTGCACAGAGCTCTAAGACCAACCCCAACAAACACCTTTGGGATGAACTGGAATATATCAGCTGCACCCATGGTCTCCTCACCCAAGGTCAGGGTCTGATCTCACTAATGCTCTTGTGTCTGAATGAACAGAAATCCTCAGTGTCACATTCCAAAATATGGCCTTCCCTGAAGAGTGGAGATTACAATAACAGTGAATTATACACCCTGTGTGAGGTGAACACCCTGAATAATGTGTGTCTCTCTGCTGGTCAGTGCAAATGATTAGGCCCTGTTGGTGCAGTGTTTATTTAGTATTGACACTTCCATGTTACCTGGGGAATGACGTGATAGTGCAGATAGTCTCGTCCTTTTTGAGCACAGTCGATGCCTCCTTCCTCCGTTTGTCCATGTTGTCTTCGACTGTGTTGAACTCAGACATCGTCCCGCCGTATGGCTGTCCTGGAGTGCCCTCAATCATGTAGCTGCCATACTCTGGTCTCCAAAGGGTTGGATGGCTGCGGATTATTTTAGTGGGGGGGAAACACAACAACAACAAAAAAAACATAATTAACTCTGGGAACATTTTCAGCTTGTTACATATTTTCATCATGGCACTAGCAATTACGCCTCAACCGTGTTGATTAACGCAAAGCATGCACAAATAAGACTAGCATCAGATTAGCATCTTGCATTTGCATGTGCAGAAAAGTAAAAAATTAGACTGGCCTGGCACGATTACCATGTATGCAAAGTGATTCTTCTCATGTGTATAGCATGAGAAGAATAGTGTGCTTGTTAGTTGTTTTTTTGGTGTGCCCTGTGCAGCAGAGAGGCAGTAATGAAAGCTCATTTTTCCAACTGCCCTACTATGAATTGTTTTTTTCTTGTGTTGTGTCGTGTTGGGCTGCACACATCCTAACAAACAAAGCCTGTCCATTCAGGAAAGCTTGTGTAAACAGAGACACACAAGAATGGTAAATGATTCTAAAAACACTAATCATAATTAGAAACGCTGGATGTGCAACAAGATGTTGGATTATTGTTCACGAACACGGTGTAATTCTTGGAAAGCGGTGTTACGCTGCAGGAAATGAATATAATATTGTATGATCTCAGGTAAAACCACGACATGAGCTGCAGGTTTGCATGACAAAAGGCAGCAGTGACTCACTTGGGGTTGACCTTTTCCCCCTTTTCCTGCAGTGTCTCCAACACTTTGCTCCCGTTCAGAACCACACGGGCCTTTTCATTTTTCTCATCCAGTTCCACCAACATGTACTCTACCTGAGGGTGGGGGCAGGCACAAAAGACAAGAACAAAACAAGAACTATGAAAGTGCACTCTGGAATGTTCCTAGAAATCAACTGTAGATTATGTGGATTACTGTTCAAGACCAGTCAAGTCAAACTTACATTTAAACACAACAGAAGCTGAGCCAAAATGCTGTACAGGAAGACATACAGTAGCATAGAAACACAATGATGTGTGTATATAATTAATCAAAAGCTAAAGAATAAACCGAATTCTTAAGACAAGCATAATAATGAGACCCTGATGTTAAAAGCATCTTATTCTACACCTTTGGGGCAGCTACAAAATAAATAAAAAAATAAATCAATCTCCAACGTGAAGAAGGAATAGACTAAAGAAGTTGAATACATGCTCTTAGTGACCTTGGGGCTGTATATGATTGAAGGAGAGCACAGATATAGTAGAAGCCATTTTTTAGTGTGTTAATATTACACTAACACTGTAACAAAATGTACAAAGGTGTCAGAGCACCGTGCAGAACAATAATTAAACCATAAACTAATGACTTGTTACACATGTAATGGTTGCATCGGTAAGGCTTTTTTTATTATTATTATACTTCATTGCCTAGTGATATTTACATAAGCCAGATAATGCTTTAGAAATCTACTACAGAGGCATTCCAACAGGAAAGGTTTTTAAATAACATTATAACACCATTGTTATCTTTCCAACTTTATCTCTGATCTCAGCACCGAGTCCACTGTCTGAACAGGGGATTAATCTAAAACTAACAGCATTCCAGCGAGCTTGCAACAGCACTCTTATGCATGCTTACATTGCTTGTCTTGCAGCTCCAATGAGCTTTATGTTCCATTTTTAATAAGCTGTTTACGTTAAGCACACTAACTTGACTATTTCAGTAAAAGCTACTTCCTGTAATAATTCTTGCTCCTTGCTGTGAGATCTCATTCTATGAAGTCGAGGGAGACAAACATTCTGTAGCAAATTAGTTTGGGAACATTCCCCAAAATTTACATGAACTTTGCAAGATTGAATACAAACATTTGCGTATTTAACACCAAGGGTCAAATCTTGTGATGAACTTCTCATCAGTTTGTGCTACAGTAGAGCTTGTGTGTGACGCTGAGCCAGACTGAGCCTTCACATCCCATGCCTCCCTTCACTGGTTCGAAGGATGTCCTTCCTTTAACAGGTTTTACTAGTTGCTAACCATGGCATACCAGTAACACCAGACAAGACCTGCTGTTTTGGAAACGGTCGTCAAGCCATCAAACCTTGGTCCTGGTCACAGTTGCTCAGATACTCATGCTTGCCCATTTCAACCGCTTCCAACACATCAACGTTGAGAACTGACTGTTCACTTGAAGCCTAATATATCAACACACCTTTTCCATTGTAATAAGGTAATCCATGTCATTCACTTCACCCGTCAGTGGTTTAAATGTCTGGGCTGATCAGCGTGTGAGACGATTTAGTGATGCACGACATGAAGTGTTCGGGCAAAGTGAGTGGAGCTTAAAGGGTTTGTCAAATCCTGCTTCCTTCAGATAAACCTGTAAAATAATTGTTCTGATTCAGTTCTAAACTTCTTATTGCTAGAACACAGAAAAGACAAACACGATTCACTTGGGCACCTGAAGGAGACTTTCCAATCAAGGGAAGTAAAAAACTGATGTTAATGAAGTGCCTTTGCAGTGGTGTGATGCGTGTGAGCAAAAGGAAACACATTACGTCATATACACTTCTTGTAATGAACGTACTGTAGTAAGTGTGTGTTGTGGCATGCGTGAGATCTGCGCCTGCTGTACTGGATCAGTCTTCATAAAGCTCCACACTCTGGACTGAGGGACACTAGGTAGGGCGCAGGGGCGTTCATTCTCGCCCATACAGTAGTGCACTTGTGTAGTGAAGAGACAGCGAGTTTGGGATTCAGCCGCTGATTTGACAAGCTAAATGTTGCTCTTTTGTGTCGTAAAGGATAACACGAGGAGTTACATCACGACAAACATCCCTAAACCCTAAACTAAGAGACTTTATAAACACAACCGAGATTTTACAGTTAGGACAATTCTAAGTCACTCACCTCGTCGCCCCACTTTAGCACATCCTTCTGCCGGTCCTTCACCTTGTTGTAGATGTTGAGGAACTGCACAATGCCGTGCTTTCTGACATGGTCGGCATATTTCTTGGTTTCAGTCCAGTTAAGCGGGGAGCCCTGAGACAACAAGCCCATTAGCACGAAACTTTCCGACACAAACAAGAGACCAGAAAATGAGCTACTTTATTTAGCGTTTAGCGACGGACGCGGTTTAAACGCGTTAAACCAGAGCGATAAATAAACCGGTATCACACTTGGTTTAAGACGCGACAGCGACTTGTATTTACTAGCTTGCTAGCGGCTAGAAAGAAAGACAGGCCTTTAACGGTTTTATGATATGCCGCGTCCTCTAAGTCAGCGTCCTTGCTCGAGCTCACGTACGAAAGCTATTACGATGCGGTGCGGGGGAAAAGCTGCGGATGTGACGAGTGATTGTAACGGACCGTTGGCGCTAATTGAGTACGAACAGAGTGCCTGAGTTGTGCGGTTAGACTCCGCGCGAGACGCGACGTTAATAAAGGTCCACGTGACCGCTTTAGGCTGAGCTGCGTCATCTGATGACTCAGCAATTCTTCCTTTCTTTTTTGGAGGTAGGCAGTTGTCAAGACAACGGCGCTCGTGCTGGAGTCTCGCGCTCATCGTGACATTGCAAAAAAAAATAAATAGATAAATAAATAGATAGATAAATAAATAAATAATCTGTTTTCTCTTACATTTTTTTTTTCATTCATTCTTTCATTCATTCAAACACGGCATTTTGGTAGGTTTTCTCGTCCTGTCTATATTATCTCACATAGTCTGTTTAGTCTTATACAAGCTAAATGTATAGTATTGTTTTATCGATGTCTGTACAAACAGCTGGAACCAAATTCCTTGTGTGTGTGAACACACTTGGCCAATAAACCTGATTCTGATTCACTTGCTTCTTCTTCTTCTCCTCCTCCTCCTCCCCTTCTTCTTCTTCTTCTTCTTCTTCTTCTTCTCCTCCTCCTCCTCCCCTGGTCTGACCAGCCACCAGCTGAAAGAGCTGAAGTTTTCCTGCTAAGCATTAATTTAACTAAATAAAATACTGAATTGAACCATAAATGGATAAATTGGATTTTTCTAATGCATATTCATAAAAAAATCCTAGTATCCTATGTAGAATTAACACACTGATTTAGAAATGCTTTCTCCCAGCACTGACTAGTTAGCGAGGACAGTCCACCAGCTTCTTGGGTGCTTGGATCACTACACTATATGACCATGAAATGTTTTTAAAAAATGTACATTGCTTGAAATTGATATATATGACCCATTTCATTGGGGTCAGTGGTGGCTCAACTGGTTAAGGCTCTGGGTTGTGGATCGGGGTTCAAGCCCCAGCACAGCCGAGCTGCCACTGCTGGGCCCTTGAGCAAGACCCTTAACCCTCCCTCCTCCAGAGGTGCTGTATCATAGCTGCCCCTGCACTCTGACCCCAACCTACTCAGTTGGGGTATGTGAAGAAAAGAATTCCACTGTGCTGTAATGTATATGTGGCAATAATAAAGGCTTCTATGCCCCCGTTCTATTCTATTCTACTTTTTAAATGAGAAAAAATCTCCGGGGTTCTGTATTTTTTGCACACAATACGTTCTTTCATAATGTCATGGGTTCACGTGGCATGTCATGATGAAAATGCATTTGAAGAGCGAGCCGAATAAAAGCCACACCTGAGTCTTTTGAAAGCCAGGATCTACTGTTTAAACATGTAAATCAGGTGTGGCTTAGGCATGATTGGAATGATACGCTCACAACAAGCCATAAGATAAGATTGGGTACCTGTGGTTTGGTCCAACTGGTTCAACATCCTACTCTCTCAAGCATTCAGATTTACAGTAGGAACTCTTGTGTTGTAGAGTCACTATTTTCAAGATATATGTACTGACATATGTACTGTCACAGAAACAAACAAACAAACAAACAAATTTATAAATAATGCAATTAATTGATTGTGCCTGCAGAAAACCATAAAGCAATGTAAACAGCATTATTGTAAAATGCTGGACAAGATTTGCTGCATGCGTGTGCATGGTATTTCTATCAGGAACTCAAGACTACTAAAAAAAAATAAAAATGAAAAAAAGACATCAGCAAAATTTTATAGGAACCTTTAATAAATATGCAGAAGTTGGACACGTACAATGAATATGCATAATTCATCATACAATGAATCAGCATAAATACAATTATTACTCTTCTCAGTCACATTTTACACTTCTCGGTCACATTTTAAAAACATTTTAATACTCTCGTTGTGCGGTTGTCCCTCTGTTCAAGAACCTACAAAGGTTTTAAAACATGAGCTGGTAGGAATAATCTAAAATCCTTACTGCCAAAGTAGTCAGCTCAGGCACGTATCTTTTTTTCATTAACCACTTAATCGCTTTACAAAACGTCTTTCCTGTCGAACCATTCAATTCCATCTTAAGTCTTCTAAAGCTTCTTTTGCATTTTTTTATATTTTAATGTTGTCTACTGAAATGTCAGATGGAAAAGTAAACTGCTTCTATTACCCCGACACCTGGTAGGTAGGACTACCTAAAGTGAAAGCATCCATATATCCCATTCCATACTCGTACTCAATACACATTCCATACTAGCTTATGGTGACACAAAGAGCAGTATTTATTAGTGAGCCTTCAATAGTTAAGAATGGATGAGATGTTAGATTAAGCTAGATATGCTTTTGTATATAATTGGCCTCCTTAGAACTCAAGTACATATATATACTTTTGTGACTTCAGATCATGTTCCGCATACTTCATGATGTACTACCAACTGCATTTGTGTATAATTATAAGCCTTGGCCCCATTTTAAAATACAACTATTATGTGAATTATGGCTGAATATGTGTAATTAGAAAATTCTTTCTGCTGTTAAAACACACACAAAAAAAATCAATCTAAAAATTGTTCAATCTTTGAACGGAAAACTTAATTGGATATCAATGTTCTCATAACCTACAAGCCACTTTAATGCTTGAAAATTCATCCAAAATTTGAAGAATAGTTGCAGATTTGATCCAAATTGAAAATGTAATTATAATAATAATCACATAACATATTGTTATTTATGATTCTGAAATAAATGGAACTGTTTAGGATGTGATTGCACATTAAAATGACATGAGGATAGGTTTTGACGAGTATGGTTGTCCGGAGTGTGAAAAGTATTTCACAGTTGAGAGGAAAAGCTTAAAAATATACTATGCATGATTGAACCAGCCATGTTCCCCTATCTTATCTTGTCACCTATATACTGACCGGAGCAGATGATACTGAGCTGGCCCTGGATTCTCGTGTTTTGCGGGTGGGGATGTTAAGAACACAGCATGAGATGCCCACTGTAGCTTCGGGCAGCTCATCATCATCAGTCCATTCGTTAAGGTCGGGGTTGTATACCTGAATGCATTTCTTGTACTTCTTCTCCACCTCGTTCCATCCGCCCAGGAGGTAAATCTTATTATTCAGCGTTGCCACACCTGCCGTGCTCACACCTGTGTGCAAGGGCGCAACATAGCTCCACTGGCCTGTATGAGGATTGAAACATTCGACTGGCAAGACATCAACCCTCTCCCCGCGCCCTCCGAGCTGGCTACCACCTAGAACGTAAGCCCGATCTCCAACAGTGGTGGAACAATGCCAGCCTCTCGGAGTGCTCAGGCTGTTTTTATCCTGCCAACTATCTGTTGATGGGTCATACGAGCACACGGCCCTGGAGTAAGCATTGTTGATGTAACCTCCAGTTATCAAGATCTTACCATCGATGATTGTGCTAGCATGACAGCATCTTGGTACCTCCATAGGGGCTTTCAACTGCCACTGGTTAGAGGACGGAACATAACACTCGATGGAAGCCTGGCAGCCATCGGAGTTGCGTCCACCAACAGCAAACAGAAGACCATTAAAGGTGTTGATACTGAAATGTGTACGCTTTTGTATCATGCTGGCGAGATGGATCCATGTGTTGAATCGGGGGTCATATCTGTGTGGAAAAAATGACACGTATTTGCTCAGTCATCTTGAGTCAAAATGTCAAGATTACATTTCAAATCAGGCAGGAAAGCAACAGGGAAATCATTTACCTGCAGAAATTGCTGACAGCATGCTTTGCTTGGTTCCTGGCATCATTCTGGTCTTCACCACCAGCCACGTAGAGGAAGCCATCCAAGACAGCCACACACTGATTAAAGCTCTTTGCGGGCATTTCAGTCAGCCTGTTCCAGATGTTGTCCTCGTCCCTGTAAAGAATGTCCCTGCTGAGGGACTTTTCAGTCAAGGCAGGCCGTCCACCCACGGTAAGCAGTACTTTTTGGCCACCACGGACCTTGGTTCTTCTGGACTGCAGGATGTTCTGCTGGTATGGAAGCAGATGGTAATTCATAGCGTCCACCAGAAGACGGTGACACTCTGAATCTTGCATCATCCTTGGAACTGTCTGGACATGGGTGACCAGATCTTGAGGTGTGATGGTGCCAAAGCGAATGTGCGTCAACAGGTCTGAGGCATACTTCAGTCTCTTCTCGTCGAAGTCCAACCACTTGATTGCAATCTGAAAGGCTGTGAGCTCAGACGGCAGCTGCAAGGAGTCATCTGTTAAGAAGTCGCTGATCTGCTCATAGGTGAGCTTCAAGAATTGTTCCATCTCTGAGAATTCGATGAAATTCTCACGCATGAACTTCTGCGCTGCCTCCTTTGTTTCTTTCAGGTTGTATGTATCTGCAATGTTGACGACATACATACAGTTTTCAACACTGATCTCCTGCATTAGGAAGTCACTGCACATTTTAACCAGAGTGTGAATCTGTAACAGCATGGCTGCTGAAATCGTGCTGCCAATGGTGTAGAGTGACAGGGTCAGTTTTCCAGAGTAGGCATAGGTGATGGCCGTGGCCAAACCAACCGGGGACAGCTCATTGAGGTCAACTTTTTTAAGGGTTGGATCTTTCTTGAGAATTTTATGGATGTGCTCACTACAAGATGCCATCACGACTTTGTGCACATCGAAGGACTTGGACTTGGTTGCTATTGTCAGATCACAAAGGAAACTGTCTTGTCTCATGTTGCTAAGGCCCTCCAGCAGGTTAGGGGCATAGGCAGTATCGTTGACTTCGGTTGAGATGCAGCTAAAGCCATTGCCACCTTCCAGAAGAGTGTTCAACCCATTGATTTTATTGACGGGGCTGTCTTCCACCATGATTGTCATCTCATTGATGTCTGATTTATTCTTCTTAGCGGTCTTGCTCTTTTTGGGTGCCATGACTGTATCAGGGGGTCACAGCCCAGACCTAAAATAAGTGAATAAACATGTCAGTTCTCATTGTCACAACTGTTTAGCATTTATAAAATAATATCTTTAAATAATATGGATGAAATATTTTTCATGACTGCCAATGTAACATCAAGGATAGCACTTTTATTGTGTATTTTTAATCTGGACCCTTTACATTTTTTTCCGGTGCACAACTGAACCTTAAGAACCACTGACGTACTATGAAATTTTTAAAAATCTTAATTTCAAACTAGATCTTTAAAAATAATAAAAGCTTCACCTAATGTAACCTTGAAGTACAGGTGTAACCGGTACAACACATGTTTTCAGAGACTATAAAAAAACTTTATTGTGTCGCAAACATTTTAAATCTGACACTGCGTTTGACTGATTCAGATGACAACTTTTTATAAAAAACAAAACAAAAACAAAACAACAGAAAACCTAAAGTAGGCTCTCAAAACCAAATGTTCAAAACTATATATTGAGGTGTATTTACTTTTTTCCATTTAAACTACATTTATAATTATAACTTTTATAAAACATCATATTTAAAAATATTGCTTGTTCTACTTTTAAGGCAAAATAAAAATAAAAATCAGGATGTTCTATTGAAAGTGTTTCTATCTGAAGATATTGTGTATCAACATGCCTGTCTCTGCATCTGTCACAGTTTATCACTAGCAGGTCCAGGAATAGCAGCAGAGCTGGATGATTTACTCTGACTGTCCTTTTATAGGCTGTGTGTCATGGCCTACAACTGCGTGCGCACATCAAACTTGCTTAATTTCACTTTTAACCTATATACATTTTTTATACCGTTGCTCAAAACCTAATACTTGCTCAAACTTTAGACACAGCATTAGTTTTAGCCCGTTACTCTGCCAACCCTTACAATGCATGTCCTTTAATGTTCATAATAAAGTGTTAACAGATGACGGTTGCTCTAAAACACAGAAAGTGTCATTAGGGTATTATAACAAAATGACCCCTAAGTCTGTTTCTTTCACTGAGACAGGTGTAAATTTAAAACATAAACTTCCAACTCATTGTGTATTGGTCACTTAGATATACGCTTAACTATAATGGAAAAGAAAATAACACTTATGAATGTAGGAATATCTGCTTTTGAGCAGGTTTAAATAAATAAAGAAGCTTTAGCTTACCTATGCTGAGATGAAGTAGGTGCCGGTTAGGGGAAGGACTCGCAGCTCCACGTTGGTGTGACAGAGAGATAAGACACACACATACACACACTCACAGAGAGAGAGAGAGAGAGAGAGAGAGAGAGAGAGAGAGAGAGAGAGAGAGAGAGACAGAGAGAGTGTGAGAGAGAGAGACGCTGAAGCTGTGGTCAGGTGGTCAGAGATGAACCCCTCCTCCCTCCATTGAGGAGACGGAGAAGCCTCCTTAATGTTACGCATCCCTTCTTCATCTCATTCATTGTATGAGGCACGTGGACTAAGTGCACAGACTAACAAAACCACTGGAGGAAACCTATCAAGTTATCATCTTTAGGCATGAACCATAAACAAATCTTCTTAACTTCTTAGACTAACCCTTTCATAAAGATGAATTAATACAAGCATCACCACCACCATCATCATCATCATTATTAAGCATATACAGTACATTAACCAGCCAACCATATATATAGCTACTAATATTTCTAAACCGTTACAGAGCATATGAAGGTCATGTTAATAATACTTAATAATAGTTAATGCTATGATATGCAGTATTAATAATCACCTACATAAATAATAATATACACATATATTATACAATATAACCCTCCTTGTTGTTCTTTCAGGAGCAGCCAAAAGAACATAAATAAATAAAATATATATTTATATTAGGCTTTTATATTAATATAAAAAATATCTTGCATGAGGTGTGTTTATTTAAGAAAAAAGCATACATTAAGAATTATGGCATGTTCTAAGAAGCATATGATGCTAACATCGTATATTATATCTAATGTTAGAGATTTAAGCACTTATGTTCGTCACTCTGGATGAGGACGTCTGCCAAATGCTGTGAATGTGAATGTAAATGTATACTTATGTAGACTACTGTATAGTATTAGTTAAGTTTATAGAAGGAAAGATACACTGTGGAGCCTTTTGTCTTATATTACACACTTCAAGAGCTTAACACTTCACTTTATGAGCTGAATACATTTTCAGAAGCATGTGTGTACATATGGTGTGAACACCTAGCAGTGTGTACTCATTTAGGGAACCTCTACTTATTCCGTAATAAGATAACATCCACAGGCTTGGAACTTTTAACCTGTCAATAATATTAGATTAGATTTCAGTTCAGTGGCTCGATATTCTATCGCATTTAGTTTGAATGGATCGTGAATTAAAAATGCCTTTTTTTTTAGGTCTACTTTATTTTGCAATGTTCAAGCATTATTTATTATAAATAGTTCTCAATGCAGAATCCTAGCAATAAAGTAGGCCTTGACTGACATGCGGTTTTCTGAGAAAAGGTAATATCAAAGTAGCAAACTCAGATCAAATTTATTAATTTGCAATGTGTCCATTGGAAAAAATGTAGATCTAAAACAATTCTTAAAAATGAAATAGCTATAAACTTATGTCCATGTTACCCGGAAACACATTAACACACCATAGCCTGTGTATTATATGAAGGGTAATTATATATACATATACATATATATATATATATATATATATATATATATATATATATATATATATATATATATATATATATATGTGTGTGTGTGTGTGTGTGTGTGTGTGTGTGTGTGTGTGTGGAGAGAGAGAGAGAGAGAGAGAGATTATTTACTGTTAAACAAATAACTTAAATAACAAACTAATTGGTTTGTTATCTACACTGAGCTGCTTACTGACTTATTTGAAGATTTCTGCGCATGCGCTCATCACTTAGATTAATTCTTTACATATACATACAGTATTAATGCTAATTTTCGGCATCCTTTATGCTGATTATATTATGTTAAAAGCATTTAACGACAATACAGTTTCACTCTTTCAAAACCCACTCACCATAGTTTTATGTTAAACGAATGAACTGATAAGGCGACACTAATAATGCCAACAAATATGCTAAACTACTTGCTGTATTGTTTGGTAAAGAGAGTGCTAGTTCGGCTAAGTCAGACACAGCTGTCTGCTGCCGGTATAAAAATGCCGGCTGCAGGCGGCTGCTTTTCCGTTTGCTGTACCGCTGTCGCCCGTCATGGCGTCGGCAGACATTAAAAAAGTGCTGGAGCTGAAACTCCAGCTGAAAGAAAGCACCGAAGGACACACGGTACTGTTCATGTTTTGCTCACCACAAACGGGAGAAAAACATTTGTAGCACGAGGCTCTCAAAACACAAGTGTGTGCTGCAGGGGTAAGATTAGGGGCATCATTTGTTTGTGAGCTGTTCAAACCCCACTTGTGTGCTTTGCTCAGGATCTCCAGTGTGTCTAAAAAAAAAAAGCCGAATAAGAGTGCATGTAGATGCAGATATTTAATATACAAACAGACAACACAAACTGTCAAAGAAAAGAGAGAAAAAAAAGGTTGCATGGGTTTGTCCAACTGTCCAGTCAGCTTTACTTTAGGTTCTTTATGTATGAAAGGTGGGTTAATAACTCGTGTTGCTCTAATTCTTGTCTTCGAGGTGTTAAGGATTTAGTATAATGTGTCCTCATGCAGGTAGAAAGGGTTTTTTTGTGCTCCTACTGAGTGACAACATGGTAGAGGGGGTTGGGGTGCTAGTGTCCTGGCCTAAAAATACTACAGCAGTTGTTTCGCAACTGTCAAGCTACAGGAAAGCAGTAAAGCAATTAGTTTCTTTTATGCATCTATATGACTTTGCTACGATGAAGTGGTCAGTTTATGATTGTTGTATAAGCTGAAAGTGTTTTTCTTTTTAACGTCCTGAAACTTGACATCATTTTTAATATCCGGTGTTCTTTAACTTGCACATGCATGGCAGCTGTTCATTTACAGCCTCTTTACTGGGGGTGTAGTGGCATCGCCCAATTATAGCACTTTGCCAGTGGAGTAGCTGCATGTGTAGATTTTGCCAAATATAGTGACTGCTTGTTCAGCACAATCTGGCTTCCTTGTGAAGTGTCAAGATGGACCTGGCAGCTGTCCTTAAATGGACTGGGTTGGATTCCTGTGTCTTTATTGTTGGTTGGTTGGTTTGTTTGTTTTTTGTTAATTAACTATGATAAATTGATTTGTCTAGTTAATCTATAGGCTGCATTATAAATGCCATTTTATATAATATATGTATGTATATATATATACACACACACACACACACACACGTACACATGTATATACATATGTGTGTATGTGTGTGTATGCATTATATTGATTTATACACATGGTGAATTTCTATTAATTGCAGCTTGTGAAAATCTTAAAGAAGCTTCAAGAACTGGACATAACCCTTGAAATTCTTGCTGTAAGTTGATTTTCAAAATTTTCCATAAAAAGTCTCTGTTTATATGAGATTGGCGCTTGTTGTTAAATGTAAACTTGACAAACACCCCCCCCCCCCACACACACACACACAAACTTATTCTAATTAGGAGACAGGAATTGGAAAAGTAGTAAACTCCTTTCGCAAACACGATGACGTGGGGGAAGTGGCCAAAACCTTAGTGCATCGATGGAAAAAATTGGTTCCATCTCCGAGGTAAGGTATTTAAAAAGATTTTTTAATCATTGCATATGAAGAATGCAATATTAATGCATTTATCATTTGGTAGAATAAATCATTTTCTCCTTTATATTTAAGTGTTACACAGCATCATCCTCCTGGTCCAAATGAACCATCTAAGACTGAAGTTCAGAAAACGGACCAAGATGAAAAGTGTCAGACTTCACAGAATACTTTCTGTCTTGAAAGGAAGACCAAGAATGAAAACTCGGGCTCTGAACACAAACTTTTAAAAAATGTTGAGCAAAGCAAAGCAAAGCCAAACACATACAAATTGAAAGGTTGCATAAATAACAACAAGAAAAATGGCACCAAGGAAGACTCTGAAGTTGGCCTCATATCACAGATTTCAATCACAGATGGAAAATTACTCCAGCCAATGGAGAAATCAACTAGCAAACTGCATGCTGAGAGAAAGAATGATGTCAAGCCTAAAGTTTCTGACATAACAAATAATCACAACCCTAAAATATCCACGAAAGGCAAAAATAGTTTTTTGAAAGAAAGCACACTGAGTAAGAAAAAAAAGAATAAAAAAGATGAGAAAAGGAAAGAAAAAAATGCTAAGAGGGAGAAAAACCTTGATAGCGATGACCCTAAAATGACAGCCATGTCTTTTGAGGAATACTTGAGTTATGATCTTGAGGCTCCAAAACGAAAGAAGAGATTATGCGAAGGCAAGAACCCGAAGCGCATTAAGCTTGAACTGAAAAAAGATGCCAAAATTCACGACGCCAGCACAAAGTCAGGGAAATACATAGCAGAAGCCCCAACTCCAGTGGTGAATATGCAGAGTAATTATTTATGATTCATAAACTATGGCAGTTTTTGATCGGATTTGTGTTGTTGTTTTTTTCTCCTTAGGTCTCGAAGAGATCTGTGATGGACCTGCTGAATGTGCCATTACCCACAATTTCTCCTGAATGTGAAGATCCTTCTCAATATCAGTACTTTACAGAAAAGAAAGGTTTGCTAATCTTTGTTTGTTTACATTTTCCAGACATAGATTAAGATTGGGGGGGGGTTACTGTGCTTTAGGGGGTCACTTTATGTACTTTATATATGGCCGATTATTCAAGGCATTATCAGTCTCCTTTTTTGGCACTGCTTCAGGAACTTCACCTGGACTTTTTCTTTTACCAATCGTTAATAGATTATAGATTTGAATAGTCATTGTAGCATCAGGCTCCAGTTTTGGCTAACATTAGCAGACCTGGATGTGGTGTTCTGCTGTTGTAGGTTATCTGCCTCAAGCTTTGCTCTGTTGTGCATTCTGAGATGCTTTTCTGCTCACCACTCAAACCAGCCTGTCTGGCACCAGCAACCGTTCTACAGGCCGAGCCACTGAGAACAGATTATATTTTTTTCTTTATTCTGTATTGATCAGTACCTGTATGATTTGGAGCATTGTACCACTGCCACCTGACTGAGTGGATAATTGCATGACTGTTCCTAATAAAGTGGCGGTGAGTGTTTATATTGCATCTTTGCAGTTGAAGAAAATGGTGTCGAGGTTTGCGAAGAAACCCCAGTGTTTACAGGTCAGCGACTGAATAAGAAGATGCAGGTGTACTCCGGGACTAAGGTTGTGTACCTTCCCGCCATGATGACCTTGTACCAGCAATGCATCCGAACTCTGCAGAACAACATCGATTGTGAGTGATCTGAATAGGCAGCTCAGCTTCTTAAGATTCGAGTGATGGACATAATTTTTTCCCTTCCTTTTCTTCTTTGTAGCACTTTATGAAATCGGAGGCGTGCCATTTGAAATTTTGGAGCCGGTGCTGGAGCGCTGTACACCAGAGCAGTTGCTGCGGATTGAAGAACTCAATCCTGTAGGGGGTTAAAATAAGGAATACACTGCAGTAGCATTTAGATTTTGCCTTTAACATGATCCCAGGCATTATTATCTTTTTCAGCTGAAGCTATTTAGATTTAGATTTTTGAAGTCTTAAACTGATTATACAGCAAATATATGGATATAATACAATCCGGCAGCTTGTCACGTTATGAATCCAATTTCCGTCATACATGTTCACTGCAGGTGTATATAGGTGTGACGGATCACCTGTGGGAAAGGCACTGCCTTCGAGACTTCAGGAACGCCCGGCTGGAAGAGTACGAATCCTGGAGAGAGCTGTACCTCAGACTGTTTGAAGAACGAGAACGCAAATTCAAAGAACTCACCAAGAGCATCGTTTCTGCTCACTCCAACAAGCCGAAAGGTAACTGTCGACTGATTCGATTGGGGTTTGAAATTGATCCCCAGGCCAACGCTAATCTGTGCTGATCGTAGAAAAGGTCATCGGACAAGTTTAGTTTTGTACACCGAAGCACGATGGGAACATGATGTACTAATTGTACTGTAATCATGGCCAACATTTTTAGATGCAAACAAAGCTAATATTTATTTAAACACGGCACTGATCGGAACTGGGACTAATAAGAACTTAGACTTTAAAATTTAAAGACTCTGTGCTTTAATACCTTGGCTTTATAAACTGGATAGCTTGTTAACAGGCAACTGCCTGTCAGCTTAGGCTCTAAATATGTGAAAACTATAGTGATATAAAATGCTGATCAATGGGCAAGTCACCCTTTACAGGGAACCTACTGTTCTCTCTTTTATCTAACCCAGAATGTGGAGTATGTGACTGTCAGCCATGTGACATTAGTAAAAGCTTCCCCACCAGATGACCTTTTGGTTACAGCTCGAGGTGTAACTGCTTTACAGACCCCTCGTTGGGACCTCAGCCTTATTTGGGCTTTAACAGCTGGTGGTGCTTTTTTCCATGCTTGAGTGAACATATTTATTCCTAAAATGCCAAATTGTCATATTCAAAATATACTTAGTGAATGAATAAGATTTAAAGTTAAACTAGATAGACTATTAAGCCATAAGAACATTCTTACAAGAACATTCAACCTAATAATTTGATCATTTTATTTAAATATGATGTGATTTGGTGCATTTGTATACTTGTCATTTGTTGTTTCACCTTAAGCTGGTTTTCCCAGCTGTGCTTTTTTTTTTTTTCCTCCTCAGGGAGACAGGTGAAGATGGCGTTTATTCATTCAGCTGCCAAACCACCTAGAAACGTACGTATCCAACAGGAACTCCATGGCACAGCAGGCCCTGTGCTCCCTCACTCTGTAGACAAATCCAGGTCAGTTCTAAACCAGATCTGTCTGTCATATCCTTAACCATCTTTCAGCTTTGGAACTTTGATGACGTGCAATTTATTTATCAAAATGTAAGGTCATTTTAATATTTTTGACCATGTGAGTGTGGATAAAAGCTGTCTGTAATGACTGTCTGAGCTCATGGATATTGCTGGGATTTCTCTAGATTAAATGCCTTGGGTGTGATTATGATCTAATAGCCTAGAAGGAAGAAAAACAAACAGTTGGTCTATTTTCCTCAGCTATGTAGGTGAACTATGGACTGTATGGATCCAATCGCTGATCTATGTTGCTTTATTTATTTATTTATTTATTTATTTATTTATTTATTGTCATAAACACTGCTTGTGTGTCTTTCTATTTAGTGGAAGAATTTCTGAGAATAGAGGTAGATCAGGCTTCACTGAGCCTCCTAAACCTTTTAACGCTGGATCAGGAGCCAGCCAGCCCCAAGATCCACGAAGGATCAGACGTGAGTATGCGTGTCCCATGTCTTTTATAGTTTACAATGCACCAAGTGACTGTTGTAGGATGTGGGAATTGGACAGGAGAATTAAAGCCCTTGTTTTGAAGCTACAAATAGTGGTGTATGATTTGATTTCTACAGTTGAGGCTTGTCTTAAAACATTTGATCGTAGAATTGACTAATCGGATTAAGCAGCTCTGGAGAATTAGAGAAAAGCAAACTAGCACTGAAATTGAGGCAGGAAACATCCAAACATTGGAAGGTACGAGACAGCTTGGCCGTGTTGGAGTTTGAACTCTAAAGCTTTACTCCTCTGTAGCTCAAAGGCTTTACCACTGAGCCTTCACTTCCCCTTAACTACGCAACTCGCGCTGATTCAACTCCATAATGTAACTTGAACTAAGGGAAATTGCAGTTCTTAAGCATCTAGAAAAAACCTCTAGATTTATAATCTTCCACCAAAAAACTTTACTTGGTGTATCATGCATTGTGTTTCCTGATGTTTTTCCTTTTTTAATAAAGGCATAATAGTAGGTATCTTCAGCAATATTTTTTAGTTTTTTTTTTTAATTAATTATTATTTATTTCTTCTTTTTATCTTTTTTTATTTGAGCTCTTGAACATTTAATTTTCTGGCTTTTATACTATATATTTAAATACCGGTCTGTTCTGGTTCTTACAAGAGGGGAAACTTATTCCCTTAAGGAATACAAAAAGCCTTATTGTTTAGCACAAAATGCAAAGAATTTGTTTACAGGAAAGCACACAGACTGATTTTGGATGTAAAGAGCGATGTCACGATGAAGGAATATTCTATAGTAGACTGTTCTCGTTCGGAGGGACTCGAGGTCGATACGATCTTGGTAAATTATTGCACTATATGCTGAGAGACATTACTTTTCACCCAGCTTGGTCGTCTCTTGTGTATTGTACAGTCAGACAGGGTGTTGATCTTACCTTAAAATAATTCTCTTCTGAAAGTATCTCCATTTATTTAGAGGATCTTTTAATTTAATTCTTTCTTTTTATTTTTTTATCCTAGGAGTAGCACCAATGATGGCCAAGTCTCTGAAAGCCTTTAAGAAGCACTTTGGACGCAGATGAGGAAGAAGGTGATGGAAAATGTGGCTGACATTTAAATACTTATAAACTCGAGTGAACTACTGAACTATAGACATACTTTAATTTTGTCATGATTTAGGATAGATTTTTTTATTTTTTATTTTTTTTTGGTAAAATCTACATCTGAGTATTTTTCTATATTGAAGGACATGAATGCACTTTCAATCAGCATTAAAACACACTGCTGACTGTGCTGTAATAAAATGCACTGGCTGAATAGATGAAATCAAATAAAATAACCGAGTGTATAACCGAGTATATGACTGTGGGCTACTCAGTTTACTGTAAAATGCTTCGTCTCCATCGATATCCCCATGTGGTGATGGGTGATGGAAAACCTGTAGTATTTGGTAAATATTTGGATGATGAAAAGGAAAGATTCTATAGGGTTTTTTTTCCTTTAATCCTAACCCTTTGTGAAAATATGGATGATTGTGAGAAGGGGGGGCTGTGGGGGTGTGGAGTATGTGGTTGATTTTGTTTAAATTATTTAAATCGTATACTCTATATCGTACAGTTGTATATCTTGCTTCCACTCTTGAGCATTTGTAGAGTTATGACACAGTTGGAATGTTGGCTGTCAGTTTTTCACACCTACACCATCGTGTAACAGCAGCACACTGCAAAAAAAACAACAACTCAGACACGGGTCAAGAACTTTAATGTTCACGTCAAACATCAGAGCAAAGAAAAAGTCTATATGCTCTCTGTGACTTTAATTGTGGTACCAGATTTGAGTTTTCCACTTAATTCTCACATAATATAGTCTCTACGGTTTAGACAGGACGGTGCAATAACAAGAAAACAAAAAAATTAATCGTTCTCTTTCGGCTAAGGATGAGATCGGATGCTTTTGTGTTGTGCCCCTAGAGAACATTCAATATTGGCAGAATTCAAGAATGTACAAATGAAGGGGAAAAAAACCATCTGTGAAATTAAAATGCTAAAACCAAGTAAGTCTTTTGTTGAAACCATAACTTGTACAATTCTATACACATCTATTCAGAACTGTCCAAAAAATGACCTGAAATTTTTTTTTTTTTGCTGCAGATTTGCTCACACAACCACATGACCTCACATGAAGGAAACTAGCAAGTTTGTGCAGTAGTGATCGAATCACATATCACTAGAAACCTCAGTCATAGGTCAATAAATCAAAATAAAGATGTTGTGTAACTATTTCTTTTAAATATCAGTGATTTCCAACCTTGTGCAATTCACTCATAAGACAGAATGAAGTGCAACTTCTTTTAAAAGCAGAACAAAGATCTTGAAATGGTCTCGAAAGATGCTGATATTCTGTCCTCCAGTCCTTTTTTTTTTAAGCCCGACGTCAACCTTTAACTGAATTTTCCACAGTTAGGCGTATACGCTGAGGTATAAAAGAGCAAGCTAGCTTGTGTAGGTTCTCAAAATAAACTGACGTGTTTAACTATTAGTTGCCATGAAGTTACTGATTGTTAGAATGGTTACTATTTTTACTTGAGACTTGCTTTTAAAGACGAGTGACACGGTAGCTTCACAGGAAGAGATGTTTATTTTTTTTTTCAGTTGGCTAACCACAGAATACTGTTACCTCACCCCTCTCTCTCTCTTACTCTCACCCTTTCTCACTTTAGAGTCCGTTAAAAGTCTGTCTTGCAGAACAAACCTGTCAGTAAGCTCTTAACTAAATAATTGGCACACGTAAAAATAGAATGAAAGAAAAACGTTCTGTATGATCAGAATCAAGACCTATGATCTGGTTTTTATAAATCCATAAAAAAAATAAAGGTGTTGATTGTCAGAAGAAACCATATCCGTATCCATGCGTCCGTCACTCCGCTTCACTCAAGGATCTCCCGACCTTTATTAGTGACTCCATGAAGGTAGCTATTTTTCATCGGTCTCCTTCTGGCCTGGTGAGATCATTAAAAAAGGTAGAAAATACATATGTACTTAGATATACATCCTGTATCTACAGTATGTTTGTATACACGATTAACAGAGCTGACACATGACAGGGAAAATATAGACTAAAAAATATTTCATCTCAAATGAGACATTTAAGATTGTTCATTAAAAATTTTTTTTTTTTAGTTTTCACGCATAAAGAATAAAGTTTATTTCCAAGTTGCTGTTCATCAGGAGCATGTTATTTTTTTTGACAAATTATTCATCTTGACTCGCTTTTGTTCTTTTATATATACTAACAAACCTATATACACGTAAAAATAATGCACAGCTCTTGGAAATGAATATTAGGTGTACAAAGCTAATACCTGTTACAGTGACATTAATGAGATGTCCTACAGCTGAGGCTCCGAAGTGCTGACATTCGGCTTTACACTGATACAAGCCAGTGTCCCTGAGAGTCAGCTGTGTGAATGTAATAGAAACATCTCGATACCTCAAACCACCATCTTTTTTAGTCTCATTGACCTGGATCAAGTGTCTGTCCGGATCAATAAGATTCCAACACTCTTCTGGCACCGAAAAACACCAATCCACCAAGATGTTTCCACAAGGCACTTCCTCATACTCTGCTGTGCATTTGAGAGTCAACGACTGTCCTTCTGTTCTTCTTACTGGCTGCTTTGGATATTTCAACTGCACTGTAATCAAAACGGTGCCTCATGTCAACACAAACTCAAACTAGTAACACTTTTTTTTTTTTTGGCTAAGAATATATTATTAAGGTTGGAGGTGATATGAAAACAGGACTCACCTATGCTTTTAGATGTAAATGGAAAGGTCGATAGAGCTATAAAAAATAAAAAGAAAGCGGTGGAACTGGTGAGCAACATGGCTGCTCTGCTTCAACCTTGTACACTAATCAGAGCAAGTTTGCACCACATACAAGGTCACTTCCTCTCACAGCTGAGGTTGGGAAAAAGAAGACAAGGGGTTCAAAAGAACAGAAGAGACAGACGTTAGATCGACGTAACTTAAAGCTAAAAAGAGCACCGAGCAGTGAAGCACAGATGAGCTTCAGAATTCAGACACAATGAAAGAACTTTCCAGATGTTTAAAGGTGAAATCTAAAGTAATTGAACTGCTGAGTCGACCAAAAACGTGTTGGTGTGACAGTGAAACAGTTCCAGTTTCACTTCAGCCATCTTTTTTTAATCACAGTGCATTCGATATTTCTTATTTTTTCCAGTAGCTCAATTTTATTTGCTACAATGAGTATGCTTTCATGAATAATGAATGTCATTTCATAAAAATCAACAGTCATATTTAAGCTTGGAGTCGTGACGATATTTCGGCAGGTATTTTTAGATTAATGTTATGATTCACCGATCCCTCATCTGTCCAATCCAAGGAACTCTGGCTTCACACACACACACACACACACACACTTTAAAGATCCAAATCAGCCTATAATACATGTCTATGGACTGGGAAGGAATCCAGAGTACCAGGATGAAACCCCTGAAGCAAGCTGAGAAAATTCAAACTCCCTTCACACACACAGAATGAAGGCAGGAATCAAACCCCCAACTCTGGATGTGAGACGCAAATATACTAAACACTAAGCCACCTGTAGTTAAAAAGAAATTACGAATCATATGAGTCACATCAATAATTCCAGTTATGTCTCTAAAAGCCTCTAAGAAGCAGCTTTGGGTGCAGATAATTATTTTATACATGCACTGGCTGAATATAAGGAATCAAATGAAATAACTCAGTGTTACATGTACATCTATGTCGAAATACATCTGAGGCCTACTTAGCTTGTTTTAGGTTTTGTCTCCATCTAGTGGATTTCAAATCTTGTGTGTTTTCCCAATCCCTTGCTGTTGCACGTGTCAGAACAGATCTGGAGGGTGGAGTGTGTGAATTTCTTACACCTTTTAGACGTTGAGAAAAGGTTTGTTCTACGAAGAGGAGTTAAAAATGAGTGTGTATGTTAAAATTTGTACGTTTGCATCAAATCTGCAGGGTTTGGGGTTTGATTCCTGTCTCCACCCTGAGATCTACTGAGCTTGCATGTTCTTCCTGTGCATTAGAGGTTTCCTCTGAGTACTCTGGTTTTCTCCCCAGTCCAAAGACCTGGCTTGTAGATTGATTGGCAGCTCTAAATTCCATGGTGTCCATCCATGGTGTCTCTCTGCTTTGTACCCTGAGTCCTTTGCTATAGACTCCAAACTCTGTGTGACTCTGTGCAGGTTCGGCGGTACAGAAATTCTATGGATTTTTATCGATCTTGATGTTGAAAGTGACATTTGTTGCTTTCCGAGACTTGCCATGCTGTATTGTATTCTTACCTAGGTGATTTTGATCTGACAAAAAAAGGCTGTGTTGGTGTGTTTTTATGTACAGAATAGATACCTAATAATACCTGAGCTGAGCAGAAGCTGAGAACGTCTTTTAGTCGACCTCCACACAGAGCACCCAGGCTTAGTGTGAGTAATAACCTTTTGATTACATATCAGTGTTTAATTTGTTAGAGCGCGTGGGTTGTAGTCTCTGAACGACTGCGTCCCAAACCACACAGTGCTATGAGTAATGGTGTGTCAAACGAAAAGTATGCCATAGCTGAGATAAATATCCTTTCTAACCTTTTCTTATCTTTACTATACCATAAAATATCATTTGAGTGTAGAGTAAAGTTATTGCTTGCATTTTCCACGATATGAAATGTTGCTGCATCCCAAACTGCACACTTTTGCACTGTTTTGACATCTTTTGTCACAGTTTAAGCAGATTTTGGGATGCAGCCCAGAGATGCATGTGTTAGTCTGATGCCTTTGCGATGAGTAACTTGTTATAATGTCTGTGTGCAGATTTCCAGAACGTTCCGAACATGAATCATTCAGTCAGAACAATGGCTAATGAAGTGCCTCAGGTGAATGTGTGAGTAACACAAAAATGCACAGGACAAGGGTAGGAGATATGAGGTGGTGGTTGAGCGCTATCAGATTCACACATGCACACACACACACACACACACACACCGCACACACACACCGCACACACACTCTACACACTTTTGCTCTCAGCTGTGTTCCTGCTTGTACAAGTCTACAATTCTTCTTTCATCTTAATCTGCAATGATGTTATGATGGTTTTATTCCAATTTTCCTAAAATACTACTAACCTACAGACCAACATTATGAAGCTTCCAGTATTTAATGTGCCTAATATCTAAATTAACCCACCGCTCCAATAAACGTGAAGTGACAGTCATGTTACTGTACAATAAACTAATAAGAATTCTCAGTAGTAACATTAATGATTTATAAAACTGTTCTGTTTTTCTGTATATTGGATCCAGTGCATTATGAGGAGCCTCTCGTGGCCTACATGTTGGCTGCCGTTCCTCCAGACGAGCAGAAGCAGATGCTGGACAAGTCTCACACTCCCACACAAAAACACTCACATGTGCTCAAACACATTTTTGCTCTCTGATATAGAATATTTGTCATGAATCTACTATGGCTCATTAACATCAGGACTGCGTATGAAGCGTTTATCGTCTAACTACAAGCCTTGTTAACCAAAATGTTCCACATCACAAAAGCCTGTCTCTGTTAACTGTAGTCTCTATATAAAGATGCTTTAAGATCCTCTTATTTTTCTTACACACTCACAGCTCTTTTTTCCATTTCCTCAAAGTGTATGGAAAATGTAAGCCCCACCCACATGACATGATTGATAGGGACTTCCAAGCAATGATATACAAAATGCAGATCAAAACCATATTCCTCACTCTGTCTCTGAAGGTGAGCATCTGTTGCCATTGAGCCACCGAACTCAGAAACACACCAGACACCGACTAGTAAAATTTCTTGGCATGCTGATGGATTTTGACATCTCTGAGCAACATCTGCTCGAGTCTCCGCGTTCCAAATTACACACACATACTGTACATAATTTATTAATTTGTCTATTCATTCATAAATTGTACAACACGGCTAATATTCACATTCATAATACGGTAGATTCTGTTGACAATTAATATATATACATTTATCCCAATTCAGTCATCTTATGGACCTTATATTATTTAAATTAAATGCCTAATACAGCATGCATGTAGTACCTGTATGTATATAGACACCTTCTGACCATTACAGACTAGAAGTGCTTGTTGAGTCATTGGGCATTAATATAGAGTTGGTCCACAATTTTCTTGTTATAATAATCTTTAACCTTCGGGATTCTGGGTCCACAAGCACATACGTGAGATGAGGGTCTGATGTTGTGTGAGAAAGCACAGTCTGCTTTCCAGTTCCTCCCAAAGGTGTTCAGTGGGGTTGAGGCCATTCAAGTTCTTATATCCCAGTATTAACACATCATGTCTTCATGGAGCTTGCTTTGTGCCTGAGAGAATTTATCCTAGAGTCAATTATAACATCATCTATAACATTAAGTGATGTGTTTCTTCTGAGATTATTTCTTGGTTTCTCTACCACTAAGACGTGTACAAATCAACCGAAGCCCTTAATAGGGATTGTCACGTTTATTGCAGGTATGTAGAACACAAATTGCATGAGGCAGGTGGTCTCCAGGGATGGAGGTAACAACCACTGTGTTTATCGATGCTAGTTAGCAGGATTGTGCAGTATTGATTTGTCCCTGGGTGAGATTTGCCATTTAAAAAAATAAAATCACACTAAAAGATTTAATCATTCAGAATAGAAAGCCTTAACAAATCAAACAGCTCTAAGACCATATCAGGTTTAAGGAAAGGGGGGTTATGGGGCGGTATAATAATATTATCAGCTGTGGAGTCGGGAACTGCTTGGTAACCAGTTCCAGTATGTTGGAACCAATATGCTTGGTAATATATCCAATATGTTTACATGGGAATTTGTTGATCTTTTGTTTGAAGTGTTTGATCAAGTCTGCACTCTGGATTGGTGCAAGTTAAAATACACAGAGGAAATTAAATAGAATATTTAATCCCTATTCCTGAAGGTTTGTTAAATATATTGTTGTAGAAACGTAATTTCTTTTTAGGCTTTGAGCTGAAAACCGACAGCATCAGATTTGTACGTTTTCCTATGAATTAGACTTGATTTTGTATTAATGAACTCAAACATTCTCCTTTTACCTTGACAGAGAACACAACATCCCACGAGTCCCGATAACCCTGAGAGTGTGTAAGCTGAAGAGAGAAGTGATGTCAGTAAATATCAGAGAGTGCACACTTGTGATTGGCTCATCTCACATTTTCATTGGGGCAAAAAAAAAAAGTATACTAATCAGGAATGTTAGCGTATAAATGACTCACACAGGGGGGGGGGGGGCAATGTGAATTCATGGGCAATGTTCCAGGTCAAGGCTGTGACAGAACTAATCACACTTACTTTAAATTAGTAAATTAAATTTGGCTTGCAGTGGATTCGCAAGTTAAATGATAATGGATCGCCGTATTTACAGGTTCCTTCAAACTGGGTTGGCTAACTAATTTGCCTGTAAGGACGTTAAAACAAAACCATCATTATTATTAAGTTCCTAATGTATGAACTAATGTATGATAGTTCATTTAAAGCTCGGATTTGGATAGCCTTTGTAGGGTTTTTGGCTTTGTGCTTGACCAGATGTTACAGGGGTAGGATAATGTGGGAAGGACCCTGAGGTGGAAAATGATCTCCTTCAGCAGAACACAAGATGGTGTTTCAAGTGTTCATGCTAAGGAGAAAGCTGTTGGCCTTGCACTACACCTGCACTCATATTCCAACTGATAATCATGGTCCACATGACCAAACCTTCTCTACGGGTGAAAAACAGTCATGCAGTTAGCTAAAGGATCTGATGATCTTAAGGATCATCTTTTCAATATCAGCTTCTGATAATATGAGCTTCCATCTCATGTAAAAATTGAGAAAACATTATTTTGATTGATTATTCCTGTTGTTTCTGCATTCGGACATGTTTATCCAGTTCATCTTTATAATCTTCAGTCAAGAACGCAGACAACTGTCTACTTTTTACAAGTCATGAACTGTAAATGCATGTAACACTGCTGGAAAAGTGTTTAGCATTAGATTAGGAAGAAGATGCCGTGCATAACAAATCCCATAACACTGAAATATAAGCCACAGTATCTGGATCTTTCCACATGTAGGGAAAGTTCATTTGATGTGATCATGCCAGAAAATGTTGTGGAATTTGAAGGGGAAATTTCAGATACTTGAGACACAATGGTTTTCATTTTGTAAATTCGTGGGGAGCTGTTTACCTCAATTGGAGTTTCTCTTTTCAGTCGACATAACGATGAATGAAGATTGTTTTGCAACTCTTTTCATCTCTGTTGAATGGATTTAATGTCTTAGTGCACATCTATTTAAAGTTGCTCTACCATGATATGGACCTTATATTGGTTTAGGAAAAGATCATGGTGTTGTTTCACTTGTAAAACTTTTAGTACGGTGAGAACTATTCCCTTGGTCTTAATTATTTCGTGGAGCATGTCCAACTATCTTGAAATGAAAGCGAGGACTGCTGGTGCTGAGAACTGCTCCACATTGTCTGTAGATCTTCTTTGAAATTGCACTTGGGTATGGAAACATATGGGAATTTTCAGCCCAGGATCATGAGGAGAAAAAAAACAAAACAAGAGTTTGGATTTCCAGACAATGTGCAGCCATTTTCAGGCCCACCAGTCCTTCTCTAAATGCAACTTCATCAAATGATTTCTCTTTTAGGAAAAATAAGATTCTGAAATAATAGTTAAATTAAGGGTTAAACTGTTGAGTTAATCCTGTTTTCTTTCCAAAAATATTTTTGCCTTTCTCTATGATGACCATCACATGTGCATCATGGATTTGTACTAGATGGTACAGTAAATACTTCAATTAGCTGGTGTTGATACCTTAAACCATTTAATTACTTAACATGATGTTTAGTCAATGACTAAATTAGGGAATTATTATTAAGATAAGATAAGATAAGATCCTTTATTCATCCCACAATGGGGAAATTTCTCTGTTACAGCAGCAACATAATATATAAAAAAGAATAAAGGATAAAGACATAATATAATATATAGTATATACAAAAAGAAACATTTATAAAAAGAGTAGTGGTTATACTGAAAGACATATTGCACATGGGTAATATTGCACATTTTAAAAGATTTCAGTTATTGCACATGTTTAAAATGCTTGGTTATAGTTTATTATTGCAGTGAAACAGTAAAAACAGTGTGTAATTATGGTGACTGGTTCACTGGGAGCATCCAACTTTACCACTAGAGTGCTATGCTTCACACTACAAGATTTCAATTTACCGCATTTGAAGCCCTTATCCAAACCAACTTACATTTATCTCATTTAATTTAATTTAGTTTAGTTCGACTGAGGGTTAAGGGCCTTACCCAGGAGTGCAGCCTGGTAGTCCTGGGTTTTGAACTCACAACTTTCTAATCAGTAGTAAAATGACTCAAACTCTGAGCTACCACTTCCCCTAACAACATCCACAACCATCTACAACAACACGCACATCCAGTTCCAATGGTGCTAATTAACATCTGAATATCCCTTCTACCCCACCATGCATTAAGTAAAAAGCAGTACATCAAAGTAGTATGTCCGCATTTTGGCTGCTGTTCCTGTGGAAAGCCAACAAAACCGGCTCACCCGCATGGTTCAGGATGTGCAACCCACAACCCAGGTAACCAAGGAGTTCACAGACTGTCACAGAGGAGCAACACCCCACTATAAACATGGCAACTGAGTCTGATTGTCCTCCAGGGACCGCTGCATCCTAGAGGGGTGTAGAAAACAAGATCATCGCTACATTGGCTTGTTCAAAATCCTAAAACTTATTAATGAAGTTGCATATAAACTGAACTTGTGATGTCACAGATGCCTAGCTCCACCATTCCACATTTCATGCAGTAGCACCAATAAAAACGACCAGCTGGCATAAAATTTAACAGTGCAAACTGAAGTGGTGTCAAAGAAATTTTCTTGTTTTCCAGTTGTGTACCAGGCCTCCCACTTATCTTTCTGTTCTATAAAGAGAGTAGATCTTTCTTTTTTTGGCCATATGGAGCCTGTAAACAAACTCACAACTCCTGATACTCCAGATACTAAAATAACCCATTAAAGGCCACTTTTACTGCTCCATTAATCAGTACATGAGTAATAATCAATTAGCCTTATAAAATGATGAACATGGACTGGCAAATATAACATTCATTCATTTTCTACCGCTTTTATACGAACTTCTCGGATCACGGTGAGCCTGTGCCTATCTCAGGCGTCATCGGGTATCAATGCAGGATACACCTTGGATGGAGTGCCAACCCATCACAGGGCACACACACTTTCATTCACTCACACACTTCGGACAATTTTCCAGAGATGCCAATCAACCTACCATTCATGTCTTTGGACCGGGGGAGGAAACCGGAGTACCCAGAGGAAACCCCCAGGCACGGGGAGAACATGCAAACTCCACACACACAAGGCGGAGGCGGGAATTGACCCCCCAACCCTGGAGGTGTGAGGCGAACGTGCTAACCACTAAGCCATCGTGCCCCCGCAAATATAACATGATACATAAAATTGGTCTCTATAGATCTTTCTTTTAAAATCATCTGATTGGCTGTATGTTTTTAAAATGAATATACTTTGCTTTGTCTGAGAAATCCTTTTCTTTTGATAAACATGTACCAATCTTCTATCTTTTATCTACTTTAGATAATCCTTTATGTAACAAATTCGCCAAACCTCCAGGAAACACGTCAACCACCACGTCAGTTTCTGCTGACCTCTTTTGTTTATCAATAGATAAACAATACACCTTTTTTTGTATAAATTCTCCTTGTTAACCTCAGTAAATTTCACGAACACTTTATCAAATGGGTTTATCTATGCAAAACGAGGAAATTTCCACAACCCCAAACATTCAAATGCTGTGTATAAAAGGTGTATTTTTCTTTCAAATTTACTTCTGAAAATTCCAAGCATTAGATGTCCTATTTTTCTTTCTAACTAGTTCATAGTAGATCATTTTACATCGTGGACAGTAAGAACACGAGCGTATTTTAACAACAGCAAATCATGCTAATGAAGGCGTAGCAGCTTTAAATGGCATTTTGAAGCACAGTATCATGCCTGCATTGCATGCTTTATTCGTGTCAGAATGTGTTCACTTGTGTAGTGAAGAAGTCAGTGCCAGACTTTGAAGGAAAGTGTTCATTTCTGACTGGAACTACACCTTGTTCCCCAGACGCTTTGCTCTGTTTTTTGTTGCGCATGACAACAATATTGAAAAATTAGTTAAATGAATGACCACTTTAGTAGGTCTTAATCAGTCTTACTGCAACACATTTAATATATTCATAATCAAAGCCTGATTATGACATATAACCTGACATATTTCACCTGCCTCTGTTTTACACTATACTGTACATCTGCAAATACTTGATTCATTACCACGTTCATATTTTCTCCCACACTTTGCGGTGATTGAATTCTTAGTAACTCTTTTATAGTCATTGTTTCTCAGTCCAACTAAATTGTAAAATAGACTATTTCACTTAATAAGATGCAAGGCAGGCCTAGGAACAAGGCTATGGGCAGTAAAACAACAACTGGGAATCTAGACAATGACACACAAGAACAGAATTCATCAGTTTGCAAGGTTACACAGGTGAAGGTGATTGCCACATGTGACATGAGCATCATGATCATGTATCATGTGAGGGATGATGGGTAATGTAGTCCAGTGCTGAATTCATGCTAACGATGACAACTGTGATGAAAGGCCAGAGCTTTTTTGTATCTATAGCATCGATATAAAGCGAATATCATGCTACAGTCCATGGTCCACATGTGCAAATCCCACTACATGCATTGCTAGATTATCCACTGGTTGATTTAAATACATAGGTAACAGGTAAAGTGGTTGCTCCCTGAAGCCATGGGCTATGTAGTCATGCTTTATCAGGTGAAATGACAGGTCAGACACAAAGTAAGGTATGATATATCATATAACAGACTCTCAAATCTCAATTTGTGAGAGATTTAGTAACAAGTGACAGCTGCCTCAGGCTGTGCAGGATCAATTTATCATATTTAAACTCGTCACTGTTGAAAGGTCTTGCTACAAAAGGTAGCTGTCAGGTGGAAACTTTGTACTTTTTAAAAAAATAATCATGTTTTATATTGAAATATTGAAATGATATAATCCTGGTGGCAGCATCATGCTATGGAGTTGCTTGAATTCAGTGGGATTGGAGCTGTAGTTAAAATAAAGGGAATCAAATTCCACTCAGTATCTCCAGGGTCACTTTTTATACCATATTTTGGATCATAGTTTTGGAGCAAGCTTGCATGTGGAAAAAGCAAGTCAAGAAGATGCTTTTTTAATGTACTAATATCAAAATGGATATGAGTGATATTTCACTGAAATGAAATGCATGTTCTCCCTGTGCTTCGGGGGTTTCCTCCGGGTGCTCCGGTTTCCTCCCCCGGTTCAAAGACATGCAATGTAGGTTGATTGGCATCTCTGGAAAATTGTCCGTAGTGTGGGTGAGAGTGTGTGTGTGTGCCCTGTGATGGGTTGGCACTCCGTCCAGGGTGTATCCTGCCTCGATGCCCGATGACACCTGAGATGCACAGGCACAGGCTTCCCGTGACCTGAGAAGTTCGGACAAGCGGTAGAAAATGAATGAATGAATGAATGAATGAATGAATGAATAAAAAAAAGTGTCGGGTCCTTTGTTTTGCTTTTGAGGTGTAATGGAGCATAAAGAGGTTTAATTTTATGTCTACAATCATGAAAAGATCCTACCACACATTTTTTTAAACTTTGACATTGAAAAGAGATTTGACATTTGAAAAATACAAAAAACAAACAAAAAAATCCCCTCTAAAAAAATCAACTATCAAAAAACGTGAATTGATTTGAATCGAGTGTCACGGACTGACACGCCTGTAGATTTGATTGTGGTTAATATAATCTAGCCTTTTTTTTTTATTGTTATATGGATGTATTGTTCGAGTAGATAATGAAAATTATGAGTTGTTTTAATTCTGTATGTGGAATAAATGAATGGTCTGATGGACTTATTTGTTATTTATTAACATCATAAGGATTGCGCCATAAGCGCCATTGGTATTGGAGGTGCGTGATGTTGTAGATGTTGTGGATGTTGTTAGGGGAAGTGGTAGCTCAGTGGTTGAGTCATTTTACTACTGATTAGAAAGTTGTGAGTTCAAATCCCAGGACTATCAGGCTGCCACCACTGCACTCCTGGGTAAGGCCCTTAACCCTCAGTCGAACTAAACTAAATTAAATGAGATAAACGTAAGTTGGTTTGGATAAGGGCTTCAAATGCGGTAAATGGAAATCTTGTAGTGTGATTCTGTGAAGCATAGCGGTGATAACTCTGGACGCCAATTCCATAATTTATTCATTGACTAAACAACATGTTAAGTAATTAAATGGTTTAAAGTATCTACACCAGCTAATTGAAGTATTTATTGTAATAGCTGGTGTTTAACAGGTTACACCATCTTGTCAATAGTACGTGCGTTCAGTTCATGTACATAAAAAGCAATGGAATTGTGTAACAAAGTAAACACTGCTTCTTTCTGGTGAGTAAAAAGCAGGTAAACTTGGCAGATAACCTCTTCCTGAACTCTGTGTGGAATTACAATTCCCTCCCTTCCGCTTCCCCGGCGGTGGGCGTGGATACGAGTGGGCGTGTCCATATGTGGGCGGGGCTCAGGGAAAGCGTGACGCCAGCTTGGAATGAAGGAGTGTGTGAGTGCGTGTTTTCCGGGTCAGAAAGTGGAGTAAGAGGAAAAACTACAGGACGCAGAAAAGAAAAGTCACGACGTGAGACCAACGCGGTGGAGATGTAAACGCTTTCGGGGGAAATAAATCATGGGAAGTTTGTCAACATTCCAGATAATAAGACGGTTTGACAGCGATGGAAGGGGCGACGTTTGAGACGTGGAGTGAAGTGAAGTGGAGCGAGCGTGTGCGTGCGCGCGCGTGTTTTTTTAGCCCGTGAGCACTGGTGAAAATCCCATCGCCTGCATTAGATAAAAATCTAAATAAAAACAACAGAGAGAGAGAGAGAGAGAGAGAGAGAGAGAGAGAGAGTTTAAGTTAAGGAGTTGTTTGTGTACGATCCGGGATGTTTAACTGTATCCCTCTGTGGCGGTGTAACCGTCACGTCGAGACCGTGGACCGGCGTCACTGCTCCCTGGTTTACGTCCCGGATGAGATTTATCGCTACAGCCGCAGTCTGGAGGAACTTTTACTGGACGCGAACCAGCTCCGAGATTTACCCAAGGTGAGCATGACACAAACCAGGGGACATTAAACCGCTTGTTTACAGGACAAACCCGAAATCCTTATTGTTAATACTAAACTATTAAGTGCCTTCGTGGCTCATTGTGACGTCACAACACACACGAGCTCACCTGTGGCCTAAACACCTAAAACACCTTCACTTTCAAGGCCCAGGGGTTGATCACAAACTAAGCTTCCATGACTTTATGTTTCACTTTCAGGATTTCTTATCCACTGCAGGTGACCAAGGATAATCCAAGATTAAAAGTGCATAAATCATGCATATTAAATCCTGAAGGAGTCATCATTTCAAGGCCACACGTGACATCTATATATGTACACACACACACTAAGTGAGCCCAAAAAGTCTTAGACTTTAAAACAGTAAAAATTTGGGATTAATTAATTTAAAAGTGAACTTTTTAGAATTTCAAAACAAACATGCAAACAATCAAAGAAAAAGGAAACCTGCGACATCTTGACTATTCAATATTCGAAGCAGATTCTAGGTCGCTATTTAAATTTAAGCAAATTTCTACAAAAGGTTTGAGGTCCCATGAGTCTTATTGAAGCACACGTTCACGCCGATGGATCTGATCTATCACAGATCATCGGGTTTTACACGTACTTGCGGTCTGTGCAAGAAAATAAAAAAAGAAATACTGAGAGACTCTTAAAGTTCATGTCTATGTTTTTAAGATTCTACTTTTCATGCGTTTGCTTCTGTTTGTTCTGGGGATGTGGTGGCCTAGTGGTTAAGGTATTGGGCTACCAACCAGGTCCACCAGGCTGCCACTGCTGGGCCCCTGAACAAGGCCCTTAACCTTCAATTGCTTAGTTGTATCAAATGAGAGGAAAATGTAAGTCACTCTGTATAAGAGTGTCTGCCAAATCCTGGAAATGTAAATGTGTTGTTGGTGATATCATTTGTATTGAAAACCTTGGCAAACAGAAGCTTTTCAGGTGCTCTGAGACTTGGACTGAGGTATATTTTATATTAATATTGAGAGCGCTCACTATACAAGAAACCCTGAGCTTCACATGAGGAGTTGCACTGGACAGAGACAATGCAGGAGAGATGTAACCTAACGGGGATATTAAAACTGTAAGGAGTTCAAATGAGTCAAATCTTAATCTAATGTAAAGTATCTTCAGCGTAATTAACTTGGCATTTGATTAAGACTAAACTTGTGCCACGGATCTTGCGCTGAGATCCCGTTGGACGTAATTAAAAAGTAATGTGAACGGGAAATTTTTACTTTCATGCATATGTCAGATAGGAAGCTTGCGAGACAAAGAAAGATCACATCTATTAACATAATTATGAATTGTTTATGCATTTACACTTTTCATTCATTCATCCTTAGTCTCTGTCTGGTCCGGGTCACAATGGTATAAATTAAGCTATGGGTTTTATTATGTTTTGGGAAACCGAATCAGATCAATTAGAATGAAAGATGCTGCAGGAAGAAAAGAGTTCTGCTTGTTACCCAAAGATCATGAGTTTGAATCCTGATTATAACGTGGAGGGTTGCATACTATCCCAATCTCCCCCTTATCAATCACAGTGATGCTAGCCAGTCATGGGTATGTCTCCGCTCGTATGCATGTGGAAGTGGGTGGATAGCACCGACCTTCACGGTTCTACCCCTTGACGTCGCATGAGCTGAAAAGATGCATTTGGCTGATCTCCTGTGGCTCAGAAGAAGCATGTGATAATCTTCACCCTCCCTAGTTTGTATCTTAATCCATCAACACCCCCTTTTTCTTTTGGTTTTAGTGATCCTTATTTGTAGTTTTGATTCATTTGCTTTTTTCCACAGTGGCGTAACAGTGATTAACTTTTTGGAGAGTGGGATGAGAAAATCTGATAGAAAACAAGCATATGATCAGTACAGTTTGTTCACTCCTCCTTAAGTAAAACTCCATTCTCTGAGGTCTTAACACCCCTATCCTCAGAGTGGAGTGACCTGGCAAGACCAAAACAGGAAAAATGCCTAAATCCGACAGGTTAATCCTGTTTCTCAGCCTAGAAACTGGTAGCCAATATGATACAGAAACTAAGAGACGTGTCGGGTTGAAGTCTGGGGTAAATAAATATGCTGTTGACTACTTATTGAAATCATTATATCACAATACTGTACAAAAACCCTATTTAATGTGCATAATGTAGTAAGCAGCTGTGCCATGTGTATTATGTTAAGCACACGTGATTAAGGAACTCATTGGAACGTCATAAACTGTTTCATAGCCATTACTTTAAAATATTCGCCAGTTGGCAGGTTTACAGACAAATCAGTTACTCCTGAAACTAGTGCAAAAACACACAACACATTTTTTACCCTCTTTGCCAGGTCACTGTGGTGTACACATATTTCTGCCCTGGTTTTCCTCTCACTTTATATCAATCTTTGCGATTGATATAGTTCTGTACATTACAGACACACCATCTGCAGCAGTTTATTTGATTTAATTCTAACTTACTATCAGATGACATCTTTGCAGCAACATCACACGATCCCACTTGGTGTAAAACCATGAAATAGCAACTAGCACAGGTAACTAGCACTTGTTAGAGTTCCAGTTTTAACCACTAGGTACAATACAGAGCTTTATGGAAAGTTGAACAATTTAATGGGGCTTTTGAAAGAAAAAAAAAATGTTCGTATCTCAAAAGGAGGCAAATAATATTTCAAAGGAAGTGTGAATAGAGTAACTGCATTCCAGTTTAGTTTCTAAAGCATGTATCCTGACCACGTAGAAACTAAGGATGAAAGAAGCCCTCACAGTTTTAAAACTCAAGCTCTGCTTCACATCATATCACTACATATATATATATATATAAAATAAAGATGGCTTTAAGTCCCATCATTTCAAGTGAGTTTCAATAGTGAGGCCAAGTGCACCATGCAAAGCTGTTAAATTGACCAAAAGAGCTGCTTACAGTGTGCTCTGACATGTAAGTAATGAAATCGCACAGCAGCTCAGTGAACCTATGAAAGACAAATGGTGGAATCTTCTGAACTCATCAGCAGAGCATTGATGAAAATGCAAACGGTTGTGTCGGAGCTCCACTCTGACAAAACCTGCGTTCAGCCTAGCTTTTGATTAGAACAGTTTTTCCCAGCTTGGCATTTTCAACCAGTTTATCTGGTGGAGATGGGGAAGGTGAATATGTTAATGCGCGACTGTAAGTAATTCCTCATTTAATTACTAATATCAATAAATCTTGTCAAATTACTGACCTATTGAAACTTATTTTACAAGACTTATTTTAGACGATCTTTAGATTTATTTTATTTGTGTTCTTGGATTCGTTTCCCATAATATGTCAGTAATATCCAGTTCCTTCCGGTTCCTGCCATGACCTTGAGAACAAGCAACCACAGCAGTGGCATCATTTATCATTTACATCATTTATCATTTATTATTTCCAAACCTGCATGGTGGCTTAGTGGTTAGCACGTTCGCCTCACACCTCAAGGGTCAGGGTTCGATTCCCGCCTCCGCCTTGTGTGTGTGGAGTTTGCATGTTCTCCCGGTGCCTCGGGGGTTTCCTCTGGGTACTCCGGTTTCCTCCCCCGGTCCAAAGACATGCATGGTAGGTTGATTGGCATCTCTGGAAAATTGTCCGTAGTGTGTGATTGCGTGAGTGAATGAGAGAGTGTGTGCCCTGTGATGGGTTGGCACTCCGTCCAGGGTGTATCCTGCCTTGATGCCCGATGACGCCTGAGATAGGCACAGGCTCACCGTGACCCGAGGTAGTTCGGATAAAGCGGTAGAAAATGAGAGTGAGTGAGAATTAGTCATGTTCCTTAACAAAAAACAGGCAACCTGGAAAACCAGCATTAGCTTTTGTATCATCTTATTGCAACCAAAGTGTACAAGCTATCGTGTCCCCCCCCCCCCTTTTCATTTCAGATTTTTCCCCTCCAAGTGTTTTTTTTTTAATACCCTACGTGTGCAAACATGAAATCCGAAGTCGTCGGATGTGAATCTCAGTTTCACCTTTAAAGGTGCGGTGTGTTACATTTGGAGAATTCCTGCTTTTAACCCTTTAATGTATGAGCGTCACTTATATATATATATATATATATATATATATATATATATATATATATATATATATATATATATATATATATATATATATATATCCCTAATATCATTTCACACAGATTAGGTGGCATTTAGAGCACAGATATGTATTCAATACATTTTGATCACTTCAAATCATTTGGTTAACGTAAAAACACATTCTTAACAAACAGATGTTTATAGAGCAGGGTATACAATATGATAACACAAAAAGTATCTTTTTGTTCTGGATTATAACTAGCAACAGTTATATATATTTTTTATAGCTATCAAAATTGGTCTATTTTTATAGCTAGTAAGGTCCTTTTAGCAGAAAGTACAAAGTAACGTTAACATCAGTTGGCATGAATAGCGTATTATTGTGTATGTGACTGAAAAAATGATCTACCTAAATACTTACTTACCTGCCCCCAAACACCCACCCACCCTTGGCTTGTTTTCTGCAGTCTTCCACCTCTTATTGTATCCCTGTAAATGTTTTTTTTTGGTTAATAGTCTACCACATAGCTAATTTGGCCATGCCCAATGCTTTTGCAACCTTTCTGCTGGGCCTCTTTTGATTTCTTGATCAACTGGTCTGAACTGACCTGAACTGGCCTGATCAACTGGACTGAACTGGTCTGAACTGACTTGAACTGGCCTGATCAACTGGACTGAACTGGATATCGAGATTTAACAGATTACAAATAGGCAATAAAATAAAAAGATTGAAGTCAAAATAAATGTCTTTTTTTCTGATTAATTGTAAGTGAACTAAGTTGCGAGGGAATAAAAGACACCTAGTCATAGCATGCTAAGCATATACAAAGTACTGTAAACCCTACACTGTTTGCTTTGTTTAGATCGAAACACCCTCCAATTTAATCTGAACGTTTATGTTCGTTATTTAAATTTATTTACAATGTACTGTAGTAGACAGCTATAATTAAAACAATACCATCTGGTCACTTGAATGCTGTAGATTTATACATAAAACCTTCAGCTGTTATTGTGAGTGACTCATCCCTAGACGACTTTTCAAAAAGACTTAGCATTGTTTACCTTTACGGTTATAATCTATCTATCCGGCGTCACCCAGAACAGGACAGGTTCCTGACAAGGTTTCATCATCTCAGGGACTTGATCCATGCCATTGTCGCTTCTGACTTACTCATTAGGTTTCTAAATATAAATATCTTGTAAAAAGTGCTTTGTAAATAAAATGAATTGGATTTATCGAGTTAAGGTAGATGTAGCGATAGCAGCTCACCGGGTTGACCAACAGATAATGTTAGCACGTGGATTTGAGTATTAAAGACACAAGAAGAAATCAGGTTTTCATAATGATTGTGTATTAATTCTTGTTTGAAAAGGAACTTTAAGCAGGAAGGTAGCTAAAATTCTAGCTAGGAGAATTTGCAGTCAGGATGGTGTTTAGTATTGTATCTTCTTTTTAACAAATCTCAATATAATTTACATCAATTTAACATCGTTAGTTTGTGGATTTTGTTGGTGTTTTTATTTGATGTCTGTGATTTTAGCTTTAGCTGACTTGTGCAATTTTTTTTTAACTTGTACAGACCAAAAGCATTTTTTTATTTTTTATTTTATGAAATATGGCAGACAATTTTTTAAAGGTTTAGCCAAAATCTTTTTAACACATTGTGTGTATTCTCTGTAAACAAAAGTAATTTTCAATTCATATTTTTTCAATCACGCACGTAAAGATTACAAATTATTATATTTTTTAATTAAAATTTTTTTTTATTGTCCGTCCGCTAAAATATAATCAATAGAATAGGATAGAAAAAAGATTAAAAAAAAGTAATATGGTAAAAATGTAATATCGGATAAAATGTAATGGAATAAGATTAAAATAAGATACATTAGAAAAGTGAAATGAAGTGGCATTAGCTGTACAGTGAAAAAATAGAGGAAAATGTCTTAAGAAAATAAATGCAGCACACAAAACAGTGCAGTTACTGATGATTATGAATAAAGTGCATAATGTGTAATTATGTGCAGTTTTTTTTCGGGTGTTAAAATGCATTGGAAAGAAAGCCTATAAGGTAATAATCCTCATAAAAAGGGTAGCCAACGATACCCTACACCCTATGACAGGAAATGTACAAGTAGAGAATAGAAAACCATAAGAAAATGGTTTCCTGAAATAAGTAGTACGGTTGAAGTCTGAACAGAAATGGGGGGTGAAGCAGGAGGAAAGAAACCTGTTCAACAAATGTAAAATGTGAGAATGTGGAAAGTGCAGCATGCCATGAGGACAGTCCAGAAATAGTTCAAATTTCATGCAGGCCCTGGTGGCTGTGTGGCTATGTACAAATCATAATGTAAGCGGAGTTTAGACATGGAGCTGATGATGGGTCTATGGTCTTAAAGTTCACAACACAATGCAGGGGAACGTGGCACCTATAGACACCAGGACATTTTTGCCATTCCTGAACAGACCTGCTGTTTTATTCCCTGTGTCTCATTGTACAGACTGCTGCGTGATGGCGTGTTTGGTTAAGTTAATGAAGCTGTTTAGCTGTTTGGAGAGCAAACAGGAGTGGCAGCGAGCAAACCGAGCAGAGATGGAGCCTATTTGTTATCCGTAGCTGTCGTGTTTTTAAAAAAAGCTTCAAGTTGTAATAAAGTACGGCAATAAAACCTCTTAATGATACTTCAATCAGAGATTTCTTAAACTCATTGGATTGTTAATAAGGGATGCTGTGAATCTACACACGCGCGCACACACGGAACACACCTGTATGGGCGTGGCAGATTGAAACGTTATTGACTGCGGCATTTCCCTGCAGTGTAAACACCTCAAGAGCACAGCAGACAGAAATGACAAAGCGTCACGTTTCCAGTAGTGCTAGTTTTCTTTCTCGTCTTCTTTCATCACAATCCGGTTTTTAGATTTCCCCAGGAGCTGAATCAGGAGGCACGGGATGCTCCGACTGACTCGCCTGTCAATCACTGTAGCGCTAGCCAATCGCGAGTGTTTGTGAGCTTAGGTATGTGGAAGAACGTAGAGTGAAACGTGTCTTAATGGCGGTCGGTAGCTAGCAAATAAGATGCGAATCGGCAAGACCGAACTGGGGAGAAAATAAAGGCAGAAAAAAAATCTGCTTTTTTGCATTAAAGGCGGACGATTTAAATATGACCATCTTGTCCCGTTCGCAATATTAATGCACCAAATCTAGGCTATTTATTTTTCCACTTAACGCCTTATAAACCCGTTCAGCTCTTCCTCTCCCTTTGTTTATGCCATGAATTACATTTCAAATCACAGTATGCAAAGAGAAGAACTATTCTCACTGTAGTCATCTTTTTTTTTTTGACCGATCGTTTACTTGAGTCTTTGTTAGATCGAAACTGGTGGCTTTAAACTCAGATTTGAACCTTTTGAGTTTTGCACATTACACAATAACTGTCCCCAAATATATGTAAAAAAAAAAATAAATTCATTTTTGCATTACAGCTTAAAAAGGCCACTTTTTTCCCTCCTACTATTTTAAGCAAGAGCTGCTGCTTTTATTGAATGACCTAAATATATTAATAGAATATGCTAATTTGCAACCTCAGCTGTTTGGTAATGTAAGTAACATAACACTTAAAGGTTGAAAGCAAGCTCGGTTTTGTTTACTCTTTAGACAGTAAATTAGCAACAGTTCTTGCAGTCTGAAATAGAAGTTTGGTTCCAAATCTCTTCAACCGAGATGTAAATATATGCTAATCGCTTGCAGTGTAATGGAGATCTGCATGTTTTTTTTTAGGTGAATTTTAAGAAACGGTGTACTAATGTTATGAGCGTACCAGTGAGCTCTGCTTGTTGCTGTGGGTACAGTACAGTGTCTCTCAGGAGACTTTACAGCTTGCAGGCTGAGCTCGAGGAACAGGACAAGTGAGATTTTTGTCTGACACTCGTTGCAACCATTTTCAACACAGTGACACTCGGTGGGATTTAGTTACTCAGGAGCCGAGCTGATTCGTTCTGTCTGGCCGTTCTCAGATACGGCGTCGAAGGCATAGGCCAAACTTCTAAACCCACATACCCTGGTCATATGTTACCCTTTTATTTTGTGTTTTTAAATTTAAATCTGAATTAAAACATCGATCATATCTGTTGGATGCATTTCTTTGGAATTGGATAACATTTTGTGTCTGTCGTACAGCGAGATCCATTATGTTGAACATTAAATGAAGGTGGGATGACCATTTTTCTATGTAGATTGTGATACTGAAGGAACTTTACCCCCAAATCTCCTGAAAACACTGCTGTTCTTTTTCGTTATTTTGTAGGATGGTGCACAAATTTTTGCACGGCATGAAATCATTATAATATGATGGATTTATTTTAAAGAGAAAATTTATGCGACAACTACGAGCAGTTTTGTCAGAGTGTCAAAGTCTGGGAGTAAGGAGAAGCGTCGACTGTCACGGATCGCAGGATTTTCTCTTCTGGGAAACTGTCAGCGGTGAAAGTTGAGGTGACGCAAAAAGTAGAGAGGCGGACGTGGATCTGAATACTCGGTTTCATTTGTATGTACAATATTTAACAATCAGAGTTGCAGTTGCGCTGTGTGTCATCATGTCAGTGAGAAACTGTGGCGGTTTTTTATATTCATTCACTGGTTTATTAAATATAACACGCGGTCACAGTTCTGATGCCAGACTTCACTTAGCTAACACTGAAGAAATCCTGAAAACTCCATCCTAGAATACTCCAGTTTAAAACTTAATGCTTCAGTAAGTAAAATTAGGCACGTTTCTGGCCCGAAGATTCATTCATCCATCTACATCCATCTAAGTGTTTCATCCAAGTCGGGGTGACACAGTCATGCTTATTTTTTGGGAAGTTGGACAAAACCCGAAGGAAACCCATGTGGAAATGGGAGAAAATAGTGTACTCGCATCAAGTCGATCTGTATTGCTACTTGACTTTATTTTATCCGTCACAATAATGTTTGCTAATGTTAACCAGTAAAAGTTATTATTTGTTTGCTTGGCGCTGTCATCATTGCAACAACAAACCTCATCTACTGTGACTCGAATAGTACTCTTTTTCATTTCAAAGGAGAACGGCTGGGGTTATAAAGTGTCTGCTTTTCACTTTACTGATGGATAAGTACTGTATTCTTGTATTCTTACATGTCTTCAGATAAATAAAACTCTCTGCTCTGCACAGATGAGGCATCAAACCAATCCAAATAAACACAAAGAATGCAATGATGCAATGAGAGAGTTCCTTCAAAAATCACGTCAGAGCTGCTAGCTAGTTAAACTTTGTACGTTTCCCATTAGCGAGTTTTTAAGTGAAGTAAACCCTGTAATCTCTTAGAGCTTGGAGTAGAAGCCGATTGCTCTGATGTAGCGTCTATTAGAGCTCACAAAGAGAGGAAATGAATTCTTCTTATCTGAGCCTCTCTTTTGTGACGTGATCGTAGCTTGTTCGCTAAAACGCTAGCATCTGAATAACGCCGACAAGGAACTAAGTGGCCTTTTTCCTTCCTCCTCTTTTTTTTCTTCTTCTCTCTCGATGAACTGCTGCTGTGTAATCTCTTACGCCTCATTGTTCATCAGAATCTCGTGGCCCTTTCATACGTCCCAGTCTTAAAGGACTCTTCATGTTTCTTTTAATGAACACAGATTTTTAATGAATATATTGCTCCTAGTAAGGTAGCTCAAAAGAGAAATAATTAATCAATGTACAGTGTTGAAAGTGTTGCTATTGTGAAAACTGACATTTCTTATCCCATCTGACTATTATGTAAAAGATTCTGTCCTTACTTGATTAGTGCCTTGTCATGGGCTTTTATTCTAAACGTCACGTAAAATCAACAGTCGGAACAATGAAATTGCTCGGTCGGGTCTTCATCAGCAGTCACGTGAAGACTTCGGCAGTAAGGGATTAGTGTTAAGTCTGTGGTGAACTCAGAAATGACGCTGAACTGTTAGTTCCTCAGGAGCTCTTGCTTGCTTAATTCCACTCAACTACAAACTGCTGCAAAAAGGACATTTTTAACATTTACATTATTTACTGTCCAGTGTCACCCAAGTAAGGATGAGGTTCCCTTTCCGAGCCCTGGTTCTCTCCCTCATGACGTCTCAGGGAGTTTTTTCCTTGCCACCGTCGCCTCAGGCTTGCTCATTTGGGATAGACGTTCGAGATGTATAGTAACTTCATATTAAACTTTTCGAATTGTTAATCTGTTTCTATACTTCTGTAAAGCTGCTTTGAGACAATGTGAATTGTTAAAAACCCTATACAATTAAAAAAAAATTCTCGCAGTGATGTTTACGATAACACAAACTGCGACACATTGGGTCAACCCAGACACCAGATCATCTGTGGTGTAGTTTTCCCTGCATTAAACAGGATTGACTTTGAAGGTGCGAGTTCACACCGTGTACGCAGCCTCTGATGACTAGCAGCTTCACCCCGTCTCAAGAGCCTCGGAAATCATGAAGCCAAATTGAATTCTTTCACTTTCTCTGCTCAAGAATTGCACTGGGATTTGAACGCAGTATGACAGCTTATGTCAGGGCTTCAATAAAGAATGGATTTATTTATCCTATTATGTGTGTGCTGGCAAAAAGGAAGAATAACTGACACCGAGGGAAGAAAAACATGCATTTTTTTTTTTTCATTATTGTTAACTTTTTGGGTTTTTATCAAGGCAGCGAAGCACTTCTTTATGAATAATATATATAAGCCGAACAAAACTTCAGGAGCTACAAAACATGTCGGTATCTGGACATCTTTTCCGAATGTGATTTTCTGCCGTTTACTTCCATTCATAGACAAGCCAGGTGAAGACTATATAGTTCCTCTAACACGGTGGTTAAGACCGCAGTCGTGATAAACACCACACAGGAAAGGTCGTTGTAGAAGTAGGGCAGATAAAGAGTTAAACGGCCGATTACATCAGCGGCGCGCAGATACACAGGGCTGTTTTGCCGGGCCACTGGACAAGCTTAATTGCTTAACTGTTCTTTTTGGAAAAGGAATCGATCGTGGCATTTCTACAGACAGTTTCAGACTGTTTTATGCTTCAACCGTTTCAGCTCCGTGACGGAGGCGTTTTTCTTTTTCCCCCTCACACCCTTTCTGTACATAGAATTTGAATTTAAAAAAAGTTTGCGATAAGTATGTGATGCTTTCAGTGTTGTTTTGTCAGCATCTTGTAATTATTGTTTTGAATGTATATTTAGGTCTCAGCAGCCTCCCAGACATGTTTTGGAGGGACGTCCTGTTCCTGTATGTAAATGTCACTGCCGATGATTACGTTCACCCTTTTTCATCTTTTTTTTGGAAATGATTCGTTTTCCTATTTGGGGATGATACACATCCCAGTACACTTGGTGCATTCTAGTCGAGCAGTTTTCTAATACACAATTAGTGGGGTAAAAAAAGCACATTGAATACAATACGCGTTGAGGAACCCAGCTCCATTGAGAAGTAGGAGATCTGATCTGAATAGATAATAACAAGACTGTAAATAGGACTTTACCGGCACTTGATTGCTCATAGAAATGATGTTTGCTTGCTGTCTTTCAGCAATTCTTCCAGCTGGTAAAATTAAGAAAGCTGGGACTGAGCGACAACGAGATCCAGAGACTTCCTCCTGAGATAGCCAACTTCATGCAACTTGTAGAGCTCGATGTCTCGCGCAACGGTAAGTGACCCCGGTTTCTCCTTTGTATTTGAGGTCACACACTTTATACTTAGGTTAGTACAACTTCTTTACGGTAGAACGCTTGAGCTTTATTAACTTTATCCTGACTTGAGCCCTTGAAAAGAAGCATGCTACCACCACCGTGCTTTACCGAAGGTCTGGTGGGCTTTAGCTAATAAGTAGTCTCGTGTTTTTGTGTCTTGTGTTGTTTTGTTTTTTGTTTCTGTTTTTTCAAATTTTTCAAAAAAGAAAACATGTAAGCGATAATCACATGAGGATTGAAGAGGTTATACGAGCGCACAGGCAGGAAGTCAATATTTGTACAGATGTTGTCGTAGGTCTCTCGGCAGCCTCCTTGGTACGTTTTTGTCTTATCTTTGTATCCATTTTGCAAAAACATCCTGCATTCAAAGGATTTTCTATTATTTTCTGTTCCCAAATGAATCCCAAAAGATCCTAGTATCTAGTACCTATAAGGTGGCTTGTATAAGTATTTCCCACCCTGAATTTTTCCACATTTTGTAGTACAATTTGGAATTCTCATGTCCTTAACCTACACAAAATAGTCATTCAATTGATGGAAAACAAATCTAGGTGTTTGGTTATTTGCAAAAAATCAAATGAAACCAAAAGTCTTCACCCCCGTTGCTGTAAATCCCCTGAAATTTATTACGTTTGTTCTTAAGAAATGGAAAGAGCATGGCACAGCCTTGACTCTACGTCGAGAAGGCCATTACTCAGAAATAGTTGACCTGGTCATGAAAGATAAGGAGGGAATAACTCATTGAAAAAAGCCAAGGCCAAGGCAGTGAGCCATGATGATGCTACCACCATCGTGCTTCACTGTGGAAATGACGTTCTCAGTGTGATTAGCACTGTTTGGTTTCTGCCAAACATAATGCTTTGTGTCAAGGTCACAAAGTCTGATCTTGGTATCGGATCGGAGAAACGATTTCCTCACGTTCGCTGAGTCGCTAACATGCTTTGGGATTTCATATGGTTCCTCAGTCCTTTATATAAAGCACAGCATATTGTAGAGTCTGGGCTCTAGTTGTCTTCAGCTCCATCAGAGATACCTTCAGCCTACCTGGCTGCTTCTCTGGGGTGAATAATCAAATATACAATCACTCATTTTCTGCATGCTTTTTTTTATTTTATTTCAGTTGTTAATAATTTGGCAAACTATATAAAATTTTGTCCCACAATTTTATTTGTCATCATACACAGTACGACGTAGTGAAATGCTTTGTACGTCTGCACCAAAAAAAAGTAGTAGATAAAATCAAGATAATTAAAATATGTTTAATAAAATAAATAAAAAAGTGAATAAAAATAATAAGGCACTCTCTCTCTTTCTCTCTCTCTCTCTCTCTCTCTCTCTCTCTCTCTCTCTCTCTCTCTCTCTCTCTCTCTCTCTCTCTCTATATATATATATATATATATATATATATATATATATATATATATATATATATATAGTGCTTTTTGATTTATTTATTTAAGTATATATTAAAGTAGATCAGAAAAATATAGTCAGAAAAAATATATTGTTTATTTGTTTTAATTCATTACTAATTATGGGTTGTTTTGTGTAGCTTAATGATCGATTTAAGTTTATTTTGGTTCCAGGTTGTTTGAAATATGTTGAAATGTAGAACGGAGGGATACTGATGTAAGAAACCATTACAAAAACCATCCTGTTTTGTAGAGCTTAACTCTACTTTTTGGATTAACGAAAAAAGTGAAAAGTAAAAAGTAAAAAAACACTGACACTTTTCCCAATATAACACCACGAGCTCATTAAAGATTTAAAAACTTTCAAACACCAAATCTACTAATAACACAATCCTTTTCTTTTTGTAATATCTGATTTTTTTCTATCCCGGAGGCCTTATTATACTAAACAGCAGCTCTTTTTCTTCAGACTCTGTTCCCACACACTAGCTTGCACACACCCTGTGTATTTTTTGCATCTTGTCAGTTTTTATTTTTTTTTTATTTTAAGCCCTCTGAGCTTAGCTATGGCACGGCCATCACTGGGAATATTTCTGTGCTGGGAACATGGCCTGGATCATAATTACTCCTTTTTCTGATCCGCTGTTCAAGTTTTATACGCCAATTTTATAACCTGGACTCCATGTTTGGCAAAGGATGTGCCGTAATTTTGCGGGCAGCTCAAATGGACTTAAATGGCTGTTTGAGTCCGTTTTGCGTTTCGTGCCTGGTGTCCGTAAGCACCGGGGCTGACTCGAAGCGGTTTTGTTAAACATTTCTAGCAAAAAGGATTGAACTTTGACCCGCTTCTGTATCCGTGTGCACTTCCTGCAACAAATAGATCCATTGCAATTACTGATCAGATTAAAATACAGATTAAAAAAAAGTGCATTTTGTAATAATAATGAGTTTAATTGTATAACCAACTTTTTATTTTCCGCAGACATTATCGAGATCCCAGAAAACATCTCCTTTTGCAAAGCCCTTCAAGTGGCAGACTTCAGCGGCAACCCTTTGACACGGTAAATGGAAGACGCCTGTATCACTTAACACAAACCGCATTCATATTAACACATTCACTTTTCTCTCTCAGACAAATAATCAGTGAGAGTATTAGTGATTGACCGCCGTTAACTATTTCCTTTCTTTTTATAAGTATTGTTTGTGCATTTCATGTTTTTTTTTCTTTTTTTCTTTCCGCTCCATTTAAATGATGTTTGATTTCATTTGAATCCGTCTGTTCATCCATGAGAACTATAGGGTCTGATTTAAGGTGATTGCACATCTTGCATCGCTGGCATTTTTTATTTATTTTTTGATTAGTACGAGTGTTCTCGCACTGATTGCGCTGTTCACTTTAAAACTTTTTGGCTTAACTGAACCCTAACAGCTCTGGGACTTGGCTGTAGTTGCGGTGAAATACTGATTGGATTTCAAAATGGTTTCGGATCAGATCGACTTTGTTTATTAGCAGATTTGTTAGTTCACACGGTCATAGTGCTTAAGCTGTTATTGCCTGTCTCTCACAGATCTGTGCCAGTGATGCACACAGGCATTTTTAGCCATTTAGTCTGACTATTTTATATATTTTCAAAACCATGTAATGTTTTAGAAATATTAAATTTTTCATTTTAGTGAATGGAAACTCATACACTCTTTCTCTTTGTCTGTCTGTCTGTCTCCCCCCCCATCTCTCTCTCCCTCTCTTTCTCTCTGTCTCTCTCTCTCTCTCTTTCTCTTTCTCTCTCTGTTTCTCTCTCTCTCTCTCTCTCTCTCTCTCTCTCTCTCTCTCTCTTTCTCTCTGTCTGTCTGTCTCTCTCTCCCCCTCTCTCTTTCTCTTTCTCTCTCTTTCTCTTTCTCTCTGTCTCTCTCTCTCTCTCTCTCTCTCTCTCTCTCTCTCTCTCTCTCTCTCTCTCTCTCTCTTTCTCTCTGTCTGTCTCTCTCTCCCCCTCTCTCTTTCTCTTTCTCTCTCTTTCTCTTTCTCTCTGTCTCTGTCTCTCTCTCTCTCTCTCTCTCTCTCTCTCTCTCTCTCTCTCTCTCTCTCTCTCTCTCTCTCTCACTTTTACTTTTTATCCCCCCCAGATTGCCGGACAGCTTTGCCGAATTGCGGAACCTAACATGTCTTTCCATCAATGACATTTCTTTACAAGCGCTTCCTGATAACATTGGAAAGTAAGCACACATTTCCTTTTTGCCTGTTGATGGAGGGGAAAAAGCACAGATATTGCTGACCATTTTGTTAATGACCCCCATAGGGACATTGCAAGAATATTAACAATAGCTAGATTTATCAGGTATGTGTTAAAATAAAAAAAAAAAACATTCTAGTTGATTCTGCTGAATTTTTAATTGCTGGATGTTTCCTGAGACCTGCCATTGTGGCACATTTCCCTCCAAGGTGCTTTTTATTTTTTATATTTTTGAACATCCTTTCCAACATTTAATTTTAAAAAATGGCACAACCTTTTAACATTTTGTGAGTTTTTTTTTAAGCTGACAGTTTTAATATATTTCCCATACTAACTTTTTCCTTTTTATTTTTATTTTTTTCTTTATGTCCAAGCTCTTGGTTAAAAATGATCAATAAACTATCAATACACGAATACTACCATAAACCCTTAGTTCATTGCACTTTAATGATTCTGCAGTAAATACAACATCTGGCAGTTTTGTGTTATTTGTATGCCAGTTCTGTTTCCTTCTGTTTCCATCTCTCTATCACCATTACTCTGTTCATTTCCTGTGTAATTTCCGCAAACTTCTTTGCTCTATCTTGCAAGCAATCAAGGGGGAGCAATCTGGGTTATTTCCAAAGATCTGTGTTTCTCTAGGCACTTAAAGGAATTACATTACAGCCCTGTCCTTATTGTACTGAGTCAAGGGATCATTTAAAAGCAGTGTCTTTTAAGTCTTTAACAGTCTTTTGCTAACATATAGCGTATAATGCGTATAGTGTAACAAATAGATTTGAATTAGAAAAAAAAAGCCATCTAACAATATGCAAATTCTTTTTTTTAACCTATATGATTCAAAATTCACAAAAAAATATAATTCTATTCACCGATTGATGTTTAGAAAACTTTCTCTCCCCTTTATTCATTTATTTGTTTTATTTATTTATTTAAATTTTTTTTTGCACGAACATGGTAAGACCGGTTTCAAGCAAACTCACAATTAGTGTCTATGCCAAAATAGTTCCTTATTTGAAGTGATATTTGACACGCCTCCTTCTAGCCGAGACCTTTTCATGAAGTTACATGAAAGAATTGTATGAAGCAAAGACCTGAAATCTAATGATTATCATCAAAGTGACTGGATGATTTGAATAAGAGGCGAACAAGACTGCACTTCAAAGCATTATTCCCGTTTTACCTCAGGAATTACGTGTCTTTGCATACGATCAAATGAACGTCTTAAATCTCCTTGATATTTTTTACTTGTCCTCCATGACTGGTGGAACTTTTGAAGCATTTTTATCCAAGAGGGCTTTAGCTCAGCCCGGTTCAGGCTAAACCGTTTATTGTATTGTACCATTTTAAGCCAGAAAAAATTACACGTCATGCGTTCAGCAAGCGTACAATATAGCGTGGCTTTAAAACCATATTTTATTTGTCAAAAAATGTCAAATAGAAATGTTTTAGGGGGGAAAAAGCAAGGTGGTGGCAGCATTGTGTAATGGGACTGCTTCTTTTAGGCAGGAACTAGATTTGTATTCAAGCTAGAGGCAGTCATGGGTAGGGCTAACTCCTGTGCATCTGTTTAACAGCTGAAGATGAGGAAAGATATTTAGCTTTCTATTAAATCAATGACCCAAAGCACACATCCACAAATCAACAAAAGAATACCTTTAGATTTCAATGATCCGGTCAGAGACCAGATCCTAACTTCGACTTGAAGCGGGCACAGAAGATCCCTTTGCAATTTTGAGAAACTTTTTGAAAGGAATAGAGGAGTAAAATGGGCAAAGGAAAAGATGCTGTTGGTAGATTCTAGCACGAAAGAAAATGTTTAACAGAGTATTGGTTAAGTGATGTTCCTCCTTTCTTAATACATTTCACAGATAATGAATGTTAATCAAAGAAAAGCAGACTTGAAAACGACTGTCTGAAAATATCTAGAGGCAGCTCAGACTCCACCCTCAGTGTAGTGTGATTATGTACATTATAGCATGTTCTGGTCACTGAACTGCTAGATGTGCTAGTGGTGGTGCACCTAAAAATAACATTTGTATGTTGCTTTGTATGTAATAGGAGTACTTTCAAGGGCAGATTTGGCCTTTTAGGGTGGGACAGAGTATCCAACCCATTTGGGCAAACGCCTGTTCCAATTCTTGTTGAAAAATTAGGTCATGATCTTAGAACAGGCTTAATTTCAGTTAATCAGTGACAATCCAGAGCTGTGGCCAGGCAGCAGACAAACAGTTTCCACTTTGCTTCCTTTATTTTGAGACCGTGTCTGTTCCTCAAACTATACATGAATAAAAATGCAGAAGTTCTCTGAATGTTTTAGAAATCTAATTAGCATAAATGTATTAATGTGTAAAATTATTTGTTTAAATTTTAGATCTCTGGACATTTGAAGCTGTTCATTTGCAACTTACTATTATCAGAGATCAAGGATTTAATGCAGTCTGTTTAACAGAATCGTAGATTAGACCGAATGTCAGACCCAACTTGCAGTGTTCATTTGAATTTCTGTTCCTGTTCAGCTGAGGACTACAGTGTTCACACTAAATAATGCAATTAAATATAAAATGAATTGTGCACAATACACTGTTGTATTTGCTATTTCAGCAGTTTAGAGAGTACTTATCATTTTCTCAGCCCTCAATCTATCATTTTCAGGGCCTATACCACTTACCCTTGAAATAAAAAGTGCTGTCTGTTGCCTAACAACATTTATTTTCTTGTTTTTTTTGGTTGCTGGTCATGGAAGGATGAAGAAGAAATACCATACACGAGTGTATGTCATTGCCACACAACTTGGCTAAACTGGCTTTCATGCTCTTATGCTGTTTTGTTGACCTGGTGCTTGTTGCCATGCGAACACCACCACAATTCGGTTATTGAGACTGCTCACACTCTCTGAAAACTGACCAAAAATTCTGAAGGGTCTGAAATCATCTGACCAATAATCTGACGGCTCACTCCGATATTGTTAGATTGTTTGCTGCTCCACTTGCACTGCATGTCAAACAATGACTCATGAAGCTGCAATTTAGCCCTGATTCTGAAAACTGATCATGGATCGTCCATAAGTCTGTTAGCAATATTTACATCTAATTCTATTGTCTTTATTTCTTTTACATTTCCTTAAAACCTTATGGAGACCCGGGGTGATTTTTCTCCATTATCCAACACCAGGTTTATCGGGTTTTGAAGGAATCATACCAAATATTGTTGTTGGCTGAAGTTCAGGTTTATGCCTAAAAGCAAAATTGCTTCATGCTGATTTAACTAAACCATGAAGAGGGTAGTGGGGCCTGGGGTGAAATCTCACAATAATGCTAAGATTATTGTTGAGAAGCTATTATTTATAGCTATAAATCACATCGGTCTGTGTGTTTAATCCTGCAGCTTGTTTCATTTTTAGATAATTCTTCTCCTTATCCCACCCCTATCATTGGCAATGTATTACAAGAAACCATTTGCAGGAGATTTACTCTCTTCTTTTTTTCCGCAATTTCTCTAGCATTTAGGCTCCAAAAATGAAATTGTCAATCAAATTTGGTCTTTAATTTCAGAATTGGGATCTGACCTCACAACTCTATGCGTTCTAGCAGAGAACATTTATCTGTTGATCGAAATACTGTAGATTTACCTCTATTTGCGTCTTGGCTACCCAGTTGGTTGGTGGTTCAATGGCTATGGCTACTTGTGCTACCGGTCAGCTGGATGTAGTATTAAATCCAAGCTCCGTTGAGCACCTTTAAGTAAGAACGTACGTCTTATGGACGTGAAGTTAAACATTATTTATTTGAAAAAAGGACAGTATGACTTATGAATGAATATAAAGTTATTCCAGAGATATTAATTTAATTGCTATTGTTTTACAGCATGCAATTCTTGACGTTTTGTATAGAATACCGTATTCTAAATCTTAATATCTTTCTTAGCTTTTTTAAATATTTGGCTATTAAGACCTTGTGGTATTAAGACCTTAGCTCAAATCTAAGTGTTTCCTTGCTATAATGTGACTAAGCTGAACTTTGAGCTTTGTACACTCACTAAATCACAATGAAGTAACTTGAACGATGGATTTGGTGCTGTTTGGGTGTATGCTGAAGCAGAATTGGGTTGTTTTTGAATTAGCTTACTTGTGTTTTTGGGGTTTCTTTTTTTTTTTTTTATTCTGCTTTGAGGTGAATATTATACAGTAAACTTTAACTCTGGAGCTTAGCCCCATCAAAGGCACTACTAAGAGCAGTCCAAAACAAAGTTTCAAAGAAGGTTGAGGTTGTAAAAACATGGAGTATTCAGTAATTATTGAATGGGAACTTAAGGCCATCTAATGTTCTGATTCCTTTTAAATGCAAACTGTGTAGTAGAAGTAAACACATGAATATATAGTTAGGCCATCCTTAAAAATATTCTTGTTTGCTGTAACCCGACCGACCCTGTCAATTTAGGACTGACTCAGTATTTTTTTATTTTGACCGACTTACCGGTTGTAAATTTGCGTTAAGACCGACCAATTTTTTTTTTACTCTTCAAACAATTAATACAAAAGCAATAAAATAATATTAATTATATTTTAGTAAGTATTGTAAATGCATAAATTGCCTAGGCCTACATACAAACGAAGGCTACGTTCTTTCTTTAAAATAAAAACCTATGATGTCATCTATGTTTACCAGGTGTCACACTATGGCCTGTGCGTTCACTTCGTCTCTTTCTCTCATTCACTGTCAGAGTCAAAGATTCGCGCTTGGTAATGATGGCTGCGGCTGCAGTAAACAAAATGTTCTCGGTTACCGTTCAAAGTCACACGGGTTCAGGCACCATAATACATCTAAAATATTCATTAAAACAGCACGACACTGCTTTAACTTGGCGGTTGCAAATGAAGGCACAGGGTTAAAGACACAGTCAGTGACGTCACGATATGCTAATTTGTTTAAATTCATACCGAAATAATCACCATCACCAAAATTTTCCTTTTTTTTTTTTACATTGAAACTTGGAAATCTTTTTTTTTTTGGTTACTGCAAACCAAAATATTTTTAAGGATGGCCTTACTTTAAAAAAAAAAAAAGAAAAAGAAAAAAAAAGTAGTTTTTCATAAACACTTCTGCTGGAATTGATTTTGCCCAAACAACAGGAAATACAGAACATATAGAACAGGTTGCTGTTGATTCAGAACGTGCTCCTTAGTTTTCCATACAAACACGGCTATCCTTTCAGTTTAGATGAATAGGCTTGTTATGGTATGTTATTGTTTCTATAGCAACATGGAGTTATATAGCAGACACTCCATGAAATCTAAAGCTTAAAATAAATACATTAAAAAGTATTTAACAAAAAAGGGGCAGACGTTTATTTAACCTTTATGGAAAGGACTTGCAGGTGTCAGTGCTATATAACAATGTAAAACATTTCCCTCATGGGAGTCTCTTCAGGAGAGAGGAATTTCATCGGGTTCTTGCTAACATGCAAAGCTGTTTGTCTTATTTACTTCACATGAGATGACATGAGAGAGAAAAAGGGGAGGTTGGTGAGGGAGCGACCGTTTTTGATGGTAAACAGGAAAAAGGTAACAGGAATGAACTTGCCTTGCAGACATTCCTTAACATTAAACGGAACTAAAAATACTTAAGTGTGACTGGTTCATTAATAAAAACAAGTAAATAAACAACTCCTTTACCTGACCTAATTCCTGAGCTACAACACCTTTACCTGAGCTACCCCTCCCTACCTGAACTAACCCCAGAGCTACCCCTCCCCTACCTGACCTAGCCCCAGAGCTACCCCTCCTTTACCTGATCTAACTCCTGTGCTACAACTCCTTTACCTGAGCTACCCCTCCCCTACCTGACCTAACCTCAGAGCTACCCCCCCACCTGAGGAATGCAATGCATGGTCGAATAACAAACTGAAATACACCATGAAATTACTAACAGGCCTCTAATACCTATGAAATCAAGATTCGATCAGGTGATCTTAACCAGATGTAGAATCAGGCATACAAGACTGACACATGAATACTTGCTGAAAGGCGAAGACCCCATTCAGTGCTCGTACTGCAGCAGTCCCCTTACTGTCAAGCACATTTTGTTGGACTGTCCTGCACATAATGATTTTATGAGGCCAATTCATTTAAAGAGCTATTTTACAAGGTTTCATCAGAAAAAGTTAGAGTTTCTGTCATATATTAATGTAAAAAAATCATTTAAGTTGTCTATATTTGTCTATATTTCTTTGTGATTTTAGATTATTTTAGTTCTTATTAACCGTTCTTGTCATGAAGATAGCCTCAGTAGCTGACATGGCAGTAAATTATAGCAACTAACTAACTAACTAACTAACCCCCTACCTGACCTAGCCCCAGAGCTACCCCTTCCCTACCGGACCTAGCCCCAGAGCTACCCCTCCCCTACCGGACTTAGCCCCAGAGCTACCCCTCCCCTACCGGACCTAGCCCCAGAGCTACCCCTCCCCTACTGGACCTAGCCCCAGAGCTACCCCTCCCCTACCTGACCTAACCCCAGAGCTACCCCTCCCCTACCTGACCTAACCACTGAGCTGCTCCTCTCCTACCTGACCTTACTACTGAGCTACATCTCCCTCACCTGACCTAACCCCTGAGCTATCCCTCCACCACCTGACCTTACTACTGAGCTACCCCTCCCTTACCTGACCTAACCACTGAACTACTCCTCCCCTACCTGACCTTACTACTGAGCTACCCCTCCCTTACTTGACCTAACCCCTGAGCTACCCCTCCTCTACCTAACCTAACCACTGAGCTACCCTTCCCCTACCTGACCTAACCCCTGAGCTACCCCTCCCTTACCTGACCTAACCACTGTGATATTCCTCCCCTACCTGACCTAACCCCTGAGCTACCCCTCCCCTATTTGACCTTACTACTGAACTACCCCTTCTCTACCTGACCTAACCACTGAGCTACCCCTCCCTTACCTGACCTAACCACTGAGCAACCCCTCCCCTATTTGACCTTACTACTGAGCTACCCCTCCCTTACCTGACCTAACCACTGAGCTACCCCTCCCTTACCTGACCTAACCACTGAGCTACCCCTCCCCTACCTGACCTAACCACTGTACCTTTTAATACTTTTTAAAATACATTATTATGCAGAACTATTAATGTTTAATTGGCATGTAAACAATCTCTTGAATTCAAACAGATTGATAAGTTTATGCTACATAATTAGCACACTAAGTCTAAACACTCACTTTAGCGTTGTTTTCCTGAACGATGCTGTTGTTTGTAGATTGTATGTATTCATTATTTGTTGTCCACCCACATAGAGTAGTTCTATACATGGACCTGTAATTCCAGCTGAACACTCCATGCTTTTCTGGTGAACTTTAATCTACCAAGGAGTCTAAATTAATCTTCTACATTTTCATGTATTTGTGTCAAATGAAGTTAAGTTGCCTCCATTTTGTGCTACCAATAAAAAAGTGGGTATGTTATGTTTATATTTTAAGTATATGTGCATCTATATGTTGTTACTGTGTCTGTTTGTCCAGTGATGTGAAGTTGCCTCCACTTTATTTTAAACCAGTTACAAAAAGATTGTGTTCGTATGAATTTGTGTGTTGTGTATTATTGTGTTGTGTGTGTGTGTGGAACTGTCAATTAAAGTGCATGCAATTCATAATTAGACTTTTTTTGTGCTTAACAGCCTTATCAACTTAGTTTCACTGGAACTCCGAGATAACATGCTCACATATTTACCTGAGTAAGTACACTATGCTAAAGTTATTTGTGTTCGTGTGCGAGAGAGAGTGCACGCGTGCGTGCGCGAGAGAGTGTGTGCATGTGTATGTGAGAGTGAGTGTGAGGGTGTGCGCGCGTGCGTTTGCGTATGAGAGTGTGCGTGCGTGTGTGTGTGTGTGTGTATGTGTATGTGTGAGAGTGAGTGTGTGTGTGTGAGAGTGAGTGTGTGTGTGTGAGAGTGCGTGTGTATGTGTGAGAGTGAGTGTGTATGTGTGAGAGTGAGTGTGTATGTGTGAGAGTGAGTGTGTGTATGTGTGTATGTATGTGTGAGAGTGTGTGTGTATGATTTCACACTTTGATGTTGTCTGTTTCCTCAGATCCCTTTCCCAGCTCCACAGACTGGAAGAACTTGATGTAGGGAACAATGATCTGTATAATCTGGTAAGCTCTGCTTTATTTATTCGCTTCTCTTTTTTTGCCGTATTATTCTGTAGGGTTTGGAATTCCATTTCAAGCAGCTACTTAACGGAAAGCCTTTTCACACAAACCTTTGAGAAAACGCAGCTGCCGAATTCTTTCCGTCAACATCTTGGCATTTTCACATTTTTGTGACTCGGCAGCAGCAGCAGCAGCAGCAGCGATGTGCTGAACAGAATGCTGCTTCACGGCTATTTTGCATAGCTCTGCATTCCTGCACATACTGGTGATTGTCACCTACTCCTGTTTTTTTGTTGTGTTGTTTTTTCCCCTGAACCGTGCAACACTGATTTCTTTCAGCCCGAGACAATAGGATGCCTTGTGAGCTTGAAGGACCTGTGGCTGGATGGAAACCAGCTGAATGAACTACCAAAGGTAAAGTATTCCTGAAGTGCTCTCATTAGGACAATCTCTGAGTCTGAGGGGCTTCAGTGTGAGCAAAACATTCACTGTGTGATAACTGGGATTATAACTCGGTATATCTAAGTATTTATAAACAAGACAATAATTTTGAGACATTGTTGCCTCACATCTCCAGGATCCCTTGTTCAGACCCAGGGGTATTTACCCTATCTACAAAACGCAGCTCCTGGAATTGGCACCAAATGAAATTATTATTATTATTAGTTTGTCTAAATTCATCGCTCACATACACAACCACACCGTAGTGAAATGCTGTCTGTGACTAAATGTAGAATAAGCGTAGAGTTACAATACAAATAGATTTTTCTGTACAAGGAGCAAAGAGGAAAAAATTTTTTTTTATTTTTTTAAAAAAATTTTTTGGAATTTGATCTAGATACAGTACGTATTTCTGTCCAGATTTCTATTTATGTCCATTGTTAAAACTATACGCTATAAATAAAATGTAATTGAACTGAGCCAAATTCACATCCATCACAACACGGAATATTAGTTTTTATTAGTTTTAGCATCAAGCCTTAAACAAAAAACGCGAACAAAAAAACGGCAACAAATGGCATCAGATTCCAACAAAAAGTATAAATGGAAGAAAAAGTGTAATAGGAAAGAAAGATAAAGCTTCGATCAGAGCACACACACACACACACACACACACGCACACAGAGTGTAGTCTTCGCAGGATATGTTTACTCTTTGCACTAAAGCATTGCAGTATCCGTATTATTACGTCTTTAAATTCTGGTTGAAAACGAATCTAAAAATGCTGCAAAAAGAACAAGCTACCAGATTAATTAAGAATCGTGGGTGAAAACTGATATTTAGTCTTATTTTTAGTAAATTGGATTACTTTTATTTATTTATTGGTTGATTGATTGATTGATTGATTGATTGTGGAGGAAAACAGAAGGCTTTTGTTCAGGCCAAACTGGGTTATTGACCACAAGCCCAAATACCAGATACAAATGATTAAGGAAGTAGATCAACAAACAGGACTGGACACAGTAGTCACATTACATTAGTATATACATACAGATTATCAGCATTTCTGGGAAGCTTTTAATACTGTAGTGAGTGAGATCCTGTTAAAGATACTGTTAGTATTAGTGATCTGTCAGTGGATTCTTACAGGATTCTCCTTTTAGACGCATGTTATAACATTCTACTGTTGGACACACGTGAGTAGAAAGGCGCTATGGCTGAATTTGTGTTGTGATGATGTCACGCGACGTGTCTCGGCCCAAGTCTGAGGAAAATCTGTGGTAATTTCCAAAATTTGTGATCTCCAGAGAATATTGTTTCAGCATTTGTGCATGTATAAATGCTATAGCAAAATCCTGGAGGTGTACTGAATAGATTAATTGAATGCTTGTACGCATCACTGATCACCTGACCTCCTCCTGTCTGTGTAGGAATCATTATGTACCAGGTAAAAATTTTCCTGGGATACACATTAGATTATGGGCTGGTTTCTTGGAAGTTCTGAACCTGGACTCTGTGTGTTTGTATTCCTGGTTCCTCACAGGACCTAGGCAGCATGAAGAACCTGCTCTGCCTGGATGTGTCGGAGAACAAATTGGAGCACCTTCCAGAGGAAATGGCTTCCCTGCTGTTGCTCACCGACCTGCTGGTGTCTCAGAACCTCATCGACGCTCTGCCAGAGGGGATCGGTCAGTCATTCTCCTCACAACCTTCTCGCTCACTCTTTAATTACACTAGATTTTATAGCCCCAGATGAATTCTAATGATTAGAATTCTGTCACGTTGGACGTCTGCTTCGATGTGAGCACAAAGTATAATTATTTCATGATGCCATTCTCAGATTCATATGATCATTACCATATTCTCATGATTTTAATATTATTTTTCAATATTTAATATAATTCTTTCTTTTCTTTTTTTTTTTAAATATGGCAAACAAAAATCACAATATCGATGACTTTATTAGACAACGTCTAAAAGCCAACAATAAAAGCTACATAAAAACTATTAGGCAGTTAGAACTGTAGGATATGATCTGGATAATGGGTAAATAAATATTGGTGAGATATTTTAGATCATATAGGGATCGTTTTAAACAGCAGATTGTTTTGGTTCAATTGCAATAGCTAGACTTGTTTAAACCTACTGACCTACAATTTTTATTTTTATTTTTTTTGCCGTCTCTGTACGTGCTTCAAAAATATCTGGCTCGTGTTCGTAAGCTCTCCTGGGACCTTTGGTTTTCGGCTTTAATCCTACTGTCTGTCTCACAGGAAAATTAAAACGCCTTTCCATTCTGAAAGCGGATCAGAACCGACTGATGCAGCTACCCGAGAGCATCGGCGACTGCGAAAGTCTGACAGAACTGGTGCTGACTGAGAACCAGCTGCTGGTGAGCTACACATACGTTTCCACCCTACCAAGTTAGCAGAGTGCAGTGCACTCTCTCTCTCTCTCTCTCTCTCTCTCTCTCTCTCTCTCTCTCTCTCTCTCTCTCTCTCTCTCTCTCTCTCTCTCTCTCACACACACTCATTCAGTGTTTTTCATTGAGTTTTAAAAGGTCTACAGACCTTGAAGTGGATTTTAATGGGTCTTGATTGCGCTTAAGTTGTCTGTTAGGTTATCACTGACCTCGGCGTCGACCTTAATACTAAAACGAGTGCCTTCCTTTTATTTCCTAACCTTGCAGTACATTTCTCTCACCAACAGCTTAGTTACTTGAACTAGCCTGCTAAAAATAACAGCATAAAAGATTCAGGTCTGTAGAAATGTGACTTTTTATCTGCTTTCCTCAGAGTTTGCCAAGAAGCATCGGAAAGCTTAAGAAACTCTCAAACTTCAACTGTGACAGGAATCGCCTGGTGTCTTTACCCAAAGAGGTATGTACTGTTTCACACCACATTTCTCGCACCGTTCGGTCAACCTGTGTGTGATGCTCGCACACGGCTTAGCAGTCTCAATCCCAAAGCTAGGCTGAGGACAGTTTTTTTAATCCAGAAGATAAGCTGTGTTTAACAATGGCCTGTAAGTGTGTGTGTAGGAATTTACTCCATTCAAACACGTGCATCAGATCCATGGGATTGAATTGAATAACTGAACATTATCACGATTCAGGTTTAACACCCAGAATAAAATTGAAGCCAAGATGTTTTGGTATGTGAGTTCGATCCCAGGTCCACCAAGCTGCCACTGTTGGGCCCCTGAGCAAGGCCCTTAACCCTCAATTGCTCAGCTGTATAAAAAAAATGAGATAAGGGCATCTGCCAAATGCTGTAAATGTAATGTTGATGTTCTGCCACAGACACATTTCCTCTACGCTGTTCTACCAAATACCAGTACCAGTGTAACACACTGACACTTTTTACCTAGCTAATGCTGAGCAAAGCAAGCGTACGCAATCCTAATGGCACCATCAATAACCTTATCGCGGATGCTATGAGCATCTCGCTTATGGAAGTGCAAAGCCCTTAATTGGGGTTGCTCAAGAAAAAGACAAGCCAATTTTCCACTAGTTTTCTCTCTCTCTATAGCTTGCTGATTGCTGTTCTCATAAAAAAAACTGGATAAAGAAATCTCTCTAATGATCCACGGTCTGTCAATTGGGTCAGAAAAGTGATTGATTTTTTTTTCTTCTTCCATGGGAACCCAATTTCACATGATCCACATCTCGATCTCCCAGGACCTGTATTTATTGACTAATCCAGACTTGTTCCTAACTCTCATATCTTTTTATGCTTCTGCTACTGAGTAGAGGTTGGATGTTTGTAGGGTTTATATGGGGAGGGTTTATATCACTGTGTCCAGCGGTTGAAATGAACGTAAGTTTGCAGCAAAGTCCAACCATCCAACAGGAAGGAGGATATTAAAGAAAATCGCTTTCACTGGGTGCGTCTACTTTAATGAGGTCATATTTTCATATTTTTTAACTTTGTTTTCGAAATTCCACTTACATGGTTTGTTTCCGTATAACGACTATTTGTCAATGTAAAAAAAAACAAAAAAACAATTCTACTAGCCAACTTATGGCCTTGCTTGAAGAACCACGACAGAAAATAAATAATGTAGGCATGTTGCCGGGAATTGAGTCATCAGAGTCATGGTTCTTACCCCGGAGCCTGAATCCGGCCACACGGTAAACCGATCCACCACCTAGGGATCTGGGGATCTGACTGAGACACACCCAGAGTTTTTCCTCAATAGCTTCCTTCCTGTCTGGAGGATAATTAAAGGGAATTTTGTGGCATACGAGGCACATTCGTTGCTCTATTTGATGCTGTTGTTCGGGATGAAAGCGAGGTTCTGGAAAGAGGTTTCAATGCAACATTAATTGTATCTATAAATGGATAAAAACATACTCATCGATAAGTTAAACGTGTAATCGGAACCCTATAACAGATAACGCATCATGTTTATTACTCACCTGTTACACTGTTAAAGTAAATCATCAGCTTTTTTTCCATTCATGTAATATTGTTCTAACCGAAAAAAGCCCAGTGTGAAGGATTAAAGCCGTCGTCTGTCAGTTTAAAACCGATTACTGAATACTTAGGTGTTATTTCTATATTCTATATTCTACATTTAATTGGCTTTAATTTGCCGTCCAGCCCTTACCATCTAACTCGATTCCCGCTATTCGATTCCGACTGATTGAAAACATGAATGCTCTGCAATTAACAGTCCATTAGGCTGCCGACATGACGTGAAGTTCACACCATGTGTCACCTCGGCTGCTTTTAGAGAGCTGTGTGTGGTGTGGTTTCTATGGCATGACCTCAGTGCACATAGCGAGGCTGTCCGTAAGTATGTGCACTCAATCAAACGAACAGGGTTATTCTTGTCTGTCCTGTCGACTAGTCCCACACTGGTTTAACCTATTTTATACCTTCTTTCATATAATGTCTTGAGGCCGAGGCAGGGGGCACGGTGGCTTAGTGGTTAGCACGTTCGCCTCACACCTCCAGGGTCGTGCCTGCCTTGATTCCCAATGACACCTGAGATAGGCACAGGCTCCAAGTGACCCGAGACGTTCGGATAAGCGGTAGAAAATGAATGAATGAATGAGACTGAGGCTGTATTCCCTTGCCAATTCTCAATGTATTTGTGACCTGTTCTTTCTGTATTATAGTGTTTATATAGGTGGAAAGCTTAGGAATAGCAGTAGAAAGAGAACAGAAGTTTGGTTATTTAGGTTGGTTTGGTATTTAGAACATCCCATTCCAGTTGGTTAGAATGGGAATCGCTGCTCTAACTCCATCAATCTTAGACGACTTTCCAGTAGATTGCGTACGAGCGTGGCTGTTGGGATTCATACAGTCAACTATGAAAGCTTTTCCAAGGTCAGTGGGGTCGAGGCCGCGACTCTTCACGTTCAAGTCATATGTCATATCATAAAGAGTTGAACACGCACGAATACTAACGCAACGTCCCGATCTTTGAAATTTGTTGAAATCGAACATTTGCACACCTCAGAAGCTGAAATCAGTTATTTTGTGTTTGGTTTATCTAGAAAGTTATTGGGACACAAGCAGATCGGTTAACATCTCGGTGCCTTCAGCGGAGAAACGCTTACAAAAGAACAAGCTGCACAAACTGTCTGCACAAAATACGATGCCAAGCGATCGTGGGTTAAAACGACGGTATTGATTCATAAAGTGATTAAACACATAAAGCAACGCACACTTGATGCACATTATTGTTCTTCATTTTCAAGCTGTAGAAGTCGTTTTTTTGGTAATTAATTAAGAGAAGCTACACCTCCATCTTGCTCGAACGCATCCGATGTCGTAATTACGACATCCTAACTCGGAAATGTGAGCTTCCGAGGAGGACTGGACCACTCAGGCTCTTCAGGCCACTTGAGTTCTTTCACTCGAGCTTTGGCAGACCATTTATTTCTTAATGGATCTGGCTTTGTTCACAAGGACATTTGTTATGCCAGAACAGGTTAGGACTTGGTTCCAGTGAAGGGAAATCTTAAAGCTGCAGCAAACAAAGATACTCTAGACTCTTGCATTGTCCTTTCATACCAGTCTCTGTCATGTATAACGTTTAACATTCAATCCTGTTTTGTATAATGACGAATCTGTCACACCATGACATGTATTGTGGCCGCGTTGGTCATCCCTGCCTCTCTCTCACGTAGGGGAGAAGCCAGGGCAAGGCTGTGGTTAATGTGCAGTCTAAAAGCCCTTTCTCAGACTTGGAACAATAGCCCAGTGTCAAACTGATTCAGATTGTGTGGTGAGTGTGTTCAGCGCCCGGCTGTTTGTCTGACCTCACACGGTGTCTCCACGCACCACACGCTGCACGCTTCCACACACCACGTATTCAGTACTCGGTCTTCAGATCACTTAGAAATTATTTAAAAAAAATCTAAGACAGATATCAGGTATCAGTGTTGCGTTCCAAGATCTAAGTAATTCCTTTAAATCCTTGAACACTCCTGACCTACTTTCCCATTTGATGTGGATGAGATTTGGCTCGTTCTGATGAGTCGGACACATAAGCTGCTTCGGCTTAAGAGTTACAGGTGTGTGTGTGTACTGTATATTCTCAGTGTACATAAGATCATGTCAGGCTCAGGCGCTGGAAGGTGTTTTTTTTCTCACTGCTTGGCTGTCTGTTAATGCCATGCTATAGATTAGCACTAATTGCTTCTAAAATTAGGCCTCGCTCAAATCAGCCCCATCAGCGGGGTATAGATCGCACACCAAGACTCGCATGAGCACAGCGCTGCTGTTTTTGTTACACTGTGTAATCCAGTTCTAAATTCACATGCTGAATAAATGTAGCATCTTCTTTCGCCAGGTCTGTAGTAATGGCACTTAAACCTGGGATTCTCAGGAAAACCGAACACCTTTGACAGATTAACCCCATGCTCCTGACCGATTTGCCCCCGAATTTCTTTTTGTTCATCTCTCTAGCTCCTGTTATCATGCTTTTTTTTTTCTGTCGTTACTATTTCTGACATTTTTGTGTATCTGTTTTTTTTTGTTTTTTTTTGGTGGTTTTGTTTTTTCCCCACAGATAGGAGGCTGCAGCAATCTGAACGTGTTGTGTGTGAGAGACAACCGTCTGACGCACATCCCCGCCGAACTTTCGCAAGCTACAGAACTGCATGTTTTTGATGTGTCTGGAAACAGGTAAGGCAGTAAATCTCAAAATAATTCCCCCCGACATCAGAAACCGTGCGTTCTCCCTTATATATACACGTCTAAATGCTCTAGTGGGGAAAAATGGTATGGGTTTTATCCCACAAACCTGTTTCTCTGTTGAAATGATGCGACTTCTGAAGTGAAAAAGACCGAGAATCAGATTTGAACGCACATTAAATACCAATTAGTGTTCACCTGCCATCACTCAAGTGACTGATTAACCCTAAATAAAGCCCAGCTGTTCTTGGAGGGTTTTTCTGGCGTCTGCTTGCTAACATCTATCTAGAATTTTAACCTCCACGTTTTATATAAAACCTTCATGCACTTATCTAATCAGCCAATCAGGTGGCAGCATTGACAAATAGTTTAAGGATATTTGAGGCGTACAACTAAGTAGAAGAATTCGACTCGTCGCTTGTCGGTGCTTCTAGTCAGTATTTGTTCATGCTTATCTTATACTCATGGAGAAAAAATAAACAAGCACCGCCAAACGTTTTCCCGGTTTCCTTTTCTCGACTGTACGTGTCATTTCCTGTGTTTGTGATGGTCTCTGTCGTGTCCCGTGTTCTCTGCAGGCTGACATATCTGCCCATGTCTCTCACCACACTGAAGCTCAAGGCTCTATGGTTGTCGGAGAACCAGTCTCAGCCGTTGCTCACGTTCCAGACAGACGTGCATCCAGACACGGGCGAGAAAGTGCTCATCTGCGTGCTCCTGCCTCAGCAGCCTTGCGAGAGTGAAAAAGGTGCTTAACGAGTCACACCACACGAGCGCCACGCTTCATATTTAAATACCTGCGATAGTTCAGTTGATGAGGTTGAAGTGTGTCCATGTTCAGCACCTTATACAGGAGGATCCAGTGGAAATCTAATAACGGTCCCTAAACCGCTGCTCTTAACGAAATTCTCTGAAGAATTTTATTTAACATCTTTTCATGCAAAGAAAACTACTTTCATATGTGTGACGCTTGATAAGCAAACAGAGCCAAAAGTCTCTCTTCTCATTTGACACTTTTTCTCTCAGCACACGAGCTGTTTTCTCTACACCGCCCCGACTGTACGGCTTAAAGAAGCTTATCTCTGCCTAAACACACTCGTCGCTGTTAAGCATGAGCCACGCTGGCATCACATCCACCGCTGTGTACCGACGAGGCTCCACAATTCATTCCAGATATCTTTTTTTTTTTTTTTTTAATTATCGTGTTATTTATATTTTAGAGGCAGTCAGGAACATAAAAGTAGTACTGATGAAGCCGAGAAGCAAGTCAGTCACCCCTTTACCTCTCCTGACCTCAGTTGTGTTTTCTAGTTTATTCGAAGGGATTACGGTCGTTTGTCGTGACACGGGCTGATGAGGGTGGAAAACCCATGGAGGCTAGGTCACTGCAGGGGGAGGGTAAAAGAGATTGGGGGAGGGGTGTGTGTGAGAGAGAGAGAGAGAGAGAGAGACACACACACACAAAGCGTGAGACTGAGCAAGTGGTAGACAGTGGTAGAGAGAGACAGAGTGAGAAAGACACAGAGACAAAGACAGATTGTGTAAGAGAGATAATGAGAGACAGTGAGAAAAACACACAGAGACCGACAGACAGACCGAGGGAGGGAGGGGGAGAGAGAGGTGATGTAAATTGGGGGGGGGGGGGGGGGATGGATACAGAAGGCAAGCGTGAGAGAGGGAGCGAGAGAGAGAGAGAGAGACAGAGCGTGAGACTAAGAGAGTGGTAGACAGTGGTAGAGAGACTCATAGAGAGAGAGACACCGAGAGACAAAGTCAGAGTGTGAAAGAGAGATAATGAGAGACAGTGAGAAAAACAGAGAGAGATAGACCGACAGACAGAGGGAGAGGAGGGGGAGAGAGAGAGAGAGCATAAAGCCTCTAAATAAGTCAGGTCTTCACTGCAGGAGTTTCGGTTTGACCTTTAGCCCAACACATGGTGTAGGGAGAATCATTCTGGGAAATAGTTACGAGACATGATGTTGGAAAGTAAGTGTGTGTGTGTGTGTGTGTGTGTGGTGTGTATGCAGGCTCTGATAACTTGGCACGCTGCGGCGCTCTGGAGAGTCTCGTGAATGACGTGGCTGACGACACGTGGGACAACAGGGCCATGAACAGAATGAGCACCATCCGATTCCTTGACGATGACGATGACGACGACGACGAAAAGGTGAGAGAAATCAAGCATCGCGTTAGTTCAGGCAGGCCGACGCAGTAAGCTGCATCAGCTGTCTACGAGGCGCACCAATCCGGCACGACTTCCGTAATTTCCCCTCCTTTAAATCCTCGCCTTCGAGCTGCACCTACGCATCGCCGCTGCTGCGAACCAAAACCCTTCTCCATCCACGACTCCTCCAGCCACAACCCGTCGCCAGCACCGATTAAATTCTTCACGTAAAAAATTCGCACCTCGTGCAATTTCGGTTCTGATTCTGAGCTGTAACGGGGGGTCTATTCATTCCCCGTAATTACATAAATAGCACAACAACTAAGTATGTAAATAAACACCTCAGTAAAAAAGAACGGCCAGCGGCAACACGTTCCTGCTTAATGCGTTAAATCTAAACGTGTCAATCTGAAGCTGTTCACGTGGAAGTGTGTGATTTTTATGCCTCTATAATTTGACTGATCCATTCATAAACATGCAGCTGTACGCTTATGTATAATAAAGTGTGTGTGTGTGTATATTTATAGTCATACTATAGGTTATTAATGTAAAACGTGCTTAAAGATTTCTGTTATTTAATTTATTGTATATTAAAGCACACTGATCCAGATGTTCCACATGACTCTGTGAGAATAATAACCAGGTGACTCGCTGACACAGCCGACAGTGACGGTCTGTCTTTCCCGGGTGTTTAGGGAACACTGCTGCGACGGGCCACGCCGCACCCCGGAGAGCTGAGGACCATGAAGAAGGTGGTGGAGAATCTCCGTAACGACCTGAACGCCGCCAAAGGCCTGGACTCCAACAAAAACGAGGTCAATAACACTGTGGACCGACTGACTACATCCGTCTGACCACTTTTTTACCTCTGAGATGGCCCAGATCCCCCGTCGTGCCCTGTCTTCCCACAGTGCTACACCTCACCCTGTGCCTTTTTTGTTATTTTTTTATTTTATTTTTTTAAAGAAAAAGGTTTTTCCTCCCTTGAATGTGACTCTCCTTTTTTCCTGTGCTGGGTTTGTCCTCTTCTCTCCTTCATCTCCTCAGATCCTCAATCAGGGAAAGACCACCACAATAGGTGCCTTTTTTTATTTTAGTTTTTATTTTATTTTTTATAATGTTCAGAGCAATAATCCATGCAAGAATGCACAATTATTATTGGTTTTAAAACTTTGTTTCCTCAAACACTCAACTAAGTAGATGCACTAGGTTAAGTCTCGTACTACGTTAAATGCTGACAGACGCTCCAACTATATTGATTATATATGACACTATAGATATTTACATTCTATTTTTTTATTTAGATTTTTTTTTTTAAACACTGGGTGGATGTTAATTTTGATGTCTTTTTCTCCTTCTTTCTCCAAGTTATTCGGGACATGTTGAACCCAGGCTTTTTTTTTTTTTTTTTTTTTTTTTTTTTTTTTTTTTTTGTTTTGGGGACCTACTGGTTTTAAAATTGTTGTATAAATCTTTGTGAATATCGAATTTTTAAAATTTTTTTTTATTTGTACTCGTGGCAGCTCAGCTGGTGTTAAGCCTGGAGGGGACAAAAGAAAAAAAAAAAACGGATGTATAGCACATTTTTTTTTTTATTTTAAATTCCTGCAAATTTTGCGTATTTGTGGTTTTACAAAGCAGTTGAACAAAATGTTTTAATGTCTCATGCATACAGCAGATTAGTGTATCGGAGGTGCGCGGCCTGCTTCGTCTTGACTTTTTTGTTTTTTTTAGGTGTGTGTGTTCATTAATCAGCAGCGAGATTTAAATATGAATAAGGGCTACAAACAACATTACCAGCTTTTTTTTTTTAAACTGGAACCTGAACATTGTGTCAGCATCAGTGCCAATTTTATTTTTGGATGTTACTCCATGTGGAAATTTGGTACAGTGATCCCTTTCGGTTATCTTTGTTTTAAGAATTGGGTTTGCGTTCCTTTTAAAACACACACACAAACACACACAATGCACTTTTGCAAGACTCTTAAATTATACTTGTATTGATTTGATCAATTCTATGGTACACTACAAACTCCTTTTTTTTCTCATTATATTTTCTACACCTACAGACCAAGGTGTTGAAATGCTGATTTTATTTTTATTTTTTAAATTCTTTATTATATTTTTATGTCAGTGATAAAGCTGCACAGAAAACTGATCTGAAATAGATTTCTAGGTCTTTTATTACTATGACTTCTAACCACTGATACAATAAAGTGATTTGAGCAAATCGATGTACATTGTCAAGTTGTTTTTACACCAGGTTCTGTTTCCTGTATTCGCTTTCTCTACCAAATGATTCATTTTTCTTCCTTAATATCACAAACATGGGTAAGTTTGGCAGAAATCTAAAATAAATGAAAAACAAGTTAATATTTTACTTGATAAGCCTGTTATTTTTTTTGATGAAAGTACAAACAATGCTCTTTTAAGATTGAAGATTTTATTTATCTATGTGAATGTTATATTTGCTTGCTTATTTATTTACAGACTTAATTATTTACCTATTTATTTTTTGTTTGTTTTATTTTATAATAAAGATGGCCGCACGTTTTAATATGCAGAGATTTCGATGGGCCTTGAGAAGCTTTAATGGCAACATGGAACAAGCGACCGTCACATCACATCACAACACATCGAAGTTTGTTTCAATAAGGGAACACGATACTGCAGCAAACTATTCAGAAGCATAAAAATTTACAAATTTTTTTTACAGGTATTATAGAAATGATAGACCTAAAAAAATATTTGAAATCTGAAATTGTCCCATTGGGGCAAACGCAAACACTCCATACTCCGTTAGGGCCGGAGACATCACCGTCTGGAGTCTTTCAATCTTTTCCATTTGTGCTTTGTTTTAGAATGTTTCTACATCTAATGCATGTTTAATATTTACCTAGATATAGTGAATGATGAGGACTTCAGCTTGAAGTAATTCCTGGTGGATTTTTATTTTATTTTATTTATTTATTTATTAGCCGAAGGATAAATGTACGATCAAAAGATTCTGGACGCATATGCTTGTTGAATGTCGTGTTCCAGATCTACAGCCCTGGCCAAAAGTTTAGAGAATGACAAATATCAATTTTTATAAAGTCTGCTGTTTGCATATATGCCGGAACATTTCACCGTATTTCAGCTCTGTCACAAAAGGACCAGCTGTCATCATCTAGGCGATTCTCTTGTGAACCCAGCTGATAGTGTTGACGAGGACAAAGCCGGAGATCACTCTGGGTGGTGCTTGAAATCATTGTTCTTCCTCTGTTAACCTTGGTACCTGGAAGGAAACACGAGCAGACATTATTGCTTTGCACAAAAAGGGATTCACAGGCAAGGATATTGCTGCTAGTAAGATTGCACCTAAATCAACCATTTATCGGATCATCAAGAACTTCAAGGAGAGAGTTTTAATTGTTGTGAAGAAGGAATCAGGATGCGAAAAAGTCCAGCAAGCACCAGGATGGTGTCATAAAGTTGATTCAGCTGCTGAATCGGGGCACCACCAGTGCTGAGCTTGCTCAGGAATGGCAGCAGGCAGGTGTTAATGCATTTGCATGCACAATGAGGCATTGACTTTTTGAGGAAGAAGAGGTGTCAATAAAGGCAGCAGAAAGAAGCCACTTCTCCCTATTAAAACATCAGGGACAAACTGGTTCTGCAAAAGGTACAGGGATGGACTGCTGAGGACTAGGGTTAAGCGATTTTCTCTGATAAATCCCCTTTCCATTTGTTTATGGCAGCGGTGTCCAATCTTATCCACAAAGGGCCGGTGTGGGTGCAGGTTTTTATACCAACCAAGCAGAAGCCACACCTGATTCCACCAGTTTAATCAATTATTCTTGGCTTTTAGTAGACTATGGTGTGGCTTCTGCTTGGTTGGAATGAGAACCTGCACCCACATTGGTCCTTTCTGGATATGATTGGAGCTTGTCTGAAGAAGAAAAGGTGATTGCTGCCATCAGTCCTGTGCCATGCCAACAGTAAAGCATCCTGAGATGTGTAGGGTTGCTTTTCAGCCAAGGGAGTGGTTTCACTCACAATTTTGAAGGAACAATGCCTTTTTCAGCATGATGGAGCCCCTTGCCATAAGGAAAAAGTGATAACTAAGTGGCTTGGGGAACAAAACATCTGAATTTTGTGTCCATTGCCAGGAAACTACCCAGATCTTAATCCCATTGAGAACTTGTGGTCAATCTTCAAGCGGTAGGTGGACAAACAAAAACTTACAAATTCTGACAAACTCCAAGCATTGTGAGTCTACCACCAATCATTTTGTGGCCCAGAATTTGATTGACAGCATGCTAGGGTGAATTGCAAAAGTCTTGAAAAAGAAGGGTCAACAGTGTAAATATTGACTTTGCATAAAATTCATATAATGGTCAATAAAAGCTTTTGGCACATATGAAATTCTTGTAATTATATTTTAGCATAGCATAGAAACATCTGACAAAAAGATCTAAAAACACTGAAGCAGCAGACTTTGTGAAAATTAATTCCTTTAAACCTTTGGCCACAGCTGCAGTCTCCCTTTGCATGTTAGAATAAGCTCCAATCTTCTGAGAAGTTCCACTAGGTTTTGGAGTGTGGATGTAGGGATTTGTGATCATTCAGCTACATACAGCTTCGGGCAGTGGTAGCTCAAGTGGTTAAGGCTCTGGGGTGTTGATTGGACGGTCAGGTTCAAGCCTCAACACCACCAAGATTCCACTGTTGGGCAATTGAGCAAGGCCCTTAACCCTCCCTGTGCTGTATCGTAGCTGACCCTGTGCTCCAACTCCAACCTTGTTAGTTGGGATACGTGGAGAAAAGAATTCTACTGTGCTGTAATGTATATGATTAAAGTATTGTATGATTACAGTAATGTACATCTGGTCATAATAAAGGCTTCTATGCCCCAATGCAGTTCATCCCAAAAGTGTTCAATGGGGTTGAGTTCAAGGCTCTATGCAGGTCATTTGAGTTCCTACACACCATCCATGGCATAACATGTTTTCATGGAGCTTGCTTTGTTCACAGAGGAATTCTCGCCTTTCCTCTTTGTCTAGTTACACATCCTACTCCTGAGAGCTCTATGGATTTGCTTGATCCATCCTGAACGTCTGCTCAGAGTTCTCATCACTTGGACACGGCTTCCTGCTGCTGAGGAGTCCACATACAGTAGACAGCTTAGGGGTAAATGGGATTGCTGTGAATGGTACCACTTAGAAACCATGAGGATGGCTTTGAACTGCAATTGTCACAAACAATTTTGCTCTGCACCAAGTAAAGAGTCAATTCAAGAAGCTTTTATTGTCATTTCAACCATACAGTATATAGCTGTTGTAGTACACAGTGAAATGAGACAACATTTCTCTAGGACCATGGTGCTACATAAAACAAAGACATAGCTAAGGACTTAGTAAGTGGCTAAGGATGCTAAGGATGTGGTAGCCTAGTGGTTAAGGTTTGGGATACCAATCGGAAGGTTGTGAGTTCGATTCCTATGTCCACCAAGCTGCCACTGCGGGCCCCTGAGCAAGGCCCTTAACCCTCAATTGGTCAGTTGTATAAAAATGAGATAAAATGTAAGTCGCTCTTGATAAGGGCATCTGCTAAATGCTATAAATGTAAAATGTAAAGTAGTCCTAGTCACATAAAGTGCATCTGTGCAACCTGGTGCAAACAGTGCAGGACAACCAGTGAACAGCTGATAACTTCAACAAGATGGACCCTTATGTTATAGCTGAAATGAATTACCTGGCTACACAGCTACACCTTTTGACCATATGGTTAACAGTTTTAGAAGGGAAATTATTTATAACCGCACTCTCTGGTGTCACCCAGATGATGACGCGTTCTCTTTAGAGTTTCTCAGGGTTTCTTTCTCATGCCGTCTCTAAGAACTTTTCCTCACCACCACACTTCATGCTTTATAAATGTAAAATTCTTTTCTTAAAGTTGTTTTGTGACTATATATGTCCATGGTTAAAAGCACTCTGCGGAAAATAATAGGCATATCATGTTTATTCCACTGAAGGGAAACTAATGCTAATGCTATAGCATGCAAGTGTGAGGTGAGTTTAATAGATACAAATGAAGATAAATTTACACGGGTGTTAAAATGTGACTACAGTGTCTAAAGCAAGCTCCAAATCAACAACCTTAATGTTTTGTTTGTTTTGTTCAATTCCCTGTACATGGCTCATTATAAGTGAATTACTTTCACGGATTGACATTGATTTGTAGCACATTTAAAGAAAAAAAAAAAGTTCTTCGTCTCAACCCATCCATCTTTTTTTTTCTCTTATTGCTCTAGCTTGTATCCATACACACAATCTGTCAGGTGTGATAGAAGTGTCTATTTGCCACCTGTCAGTGCAGTGCTTAAATGCTCTTCAAAATCAGCATCAGTAATCCGTCACTCCCGTGTGCTCTTCTGTCACCTGTAGGGATGCCGAGCTGCTAAGTGTTCTGGGAGTAATGACAGTAGTCATGTCTGGGCTCTTCCTGGCCTCCGCTGGATTTTGGGGAAGGAGAAGCTACATGGCGCTCTCAGTGTCCTCCCGCTTAACATCTCGAACCCAGAGAAAGAAGCTGAAGAGATACAGCAGCGCAATACTGAGGTTACAGCTTCTCATAAGCTTCATTAGTGTCTTAATACTGTTTGAGAGGTTCTGCACTTTTTAACCATGCTGCAAAAAAAAAGACCTTTCCTGTCTTAGTGAAAGTGAAGATACTGTATAATGGAGACTTGAATAGAGAGATTATTATATTATAACAAATAAAAAACACATTTCAAGACATAATCGCTTGTTTTAAAGAATTAGCCTCTTTTTGGAAATAAAGATTTAAGTAAGTAAAGTTATTTGCCAAGAGAATTAGGGCAATTTCACACTTGAAATGAGTAAGAATATCTAAATATGAACTATCGATTAAAATTGTGATAGATTTAGGTACAGAAGTACAATTCAGGTAAAGGTCATGTGACGTCATCACAGCTCTCATTCAGCCAAAGCCCTCTTTGATTGACGTGTGTAGAACATGAGTACAGCTAGCACTGGAAGCCATTACGGGTGTCATCACTCGGAGGAGTTTAAAAGTTGAATCCTGTGCTTTTGCCCTGTCGATTAGTTGCAAATACACTGATAAAAAGACAATCTCAAACACATGCAACCGCATTCTGCAAAAATTTGAAAAACTGTGCAAAATGAAAATAAAAACCGAACACGGTGCTTTGCAAATATTTTTTACATCTATATTTAACTAAAATATACCTGATGTTCTTGGGACAAGGGAATATTTACCACTGAGTTGCATCACCTTGTCTTTTTAAAAGCGTACTGTTAGAGTTTGGGACCTGAGGAGACCGATTGCTCTAGTTAGGATATCAAAATGTTTTTTACTTGATATAGAATTTCAGTTGATTGAAAGTTTGGGCCTCCTTTGTTGCTGTATTGATTTGTTTGCTCGCCAGATATTTATAACGCGTGACTGGTCTGGACTGCAGGCGGATGATTCTAGCACACAGACCTTTTAGTACAGAACCATGGCGTCGTAATATGTGCTGAATGTGGTTTGGCACTAAAAAAAAGCAAGGACTTCTGTGAAAAAGATGTCGTCTGGATCTGTATAAAAGCCTGTATATGTGTCATTCCACATTAATTGCGTCTTCACAGATGTAAAAGTTCCCCATGCCGTGTACACTAATGCACCTCCGGACTATCACCAATGCTGGCTTTTGAACTGTGTGCTGATAACAAGCTGCATGGTCCATCTCTTTTTTAGCCTGAAGGATGCGGTGTCAAATTTGGATTGGTCAGACCACAGGACAGTTTTCCTCTGTGCATCTTAAATGAGCTCGGGCCCAGAGAATTACAGTTACATTTCCAGCATTATTATTTTTTAATACATGAGATCTGTAGACTAGAGTAGACCTTGTTTTTCCAGAAGTGTTCCTGAGACCATGTAACGATTAACTACTACAGAATCCTGTCTGTTTTTAATACAGTGTTGTCTGAAGGTCTGAAGATCACATCCAATTAATACTGTCTTTCAGAATTTCCCTTGTTATCATGTACCATAGATGGTGAAATCCCGAAATTCTTGTATTTCTTTTTACGTCAGAAATGTTATTCTTAAACTCAAACTATTTTCATAAACATCTTTTCAAACATCTCATTTGAATTGATATAATCCAAATATATGCACTACATGGCCAAAGGCATGTGGACACCTGACCATCGCACCTATATGTATTTTTAGCATCTCATTACAGAATAAATCCCCTGTGATGATCAGGTGTCCAGGTGATTGCTATGAGTATAGCATATTGGTACTTTCATTATATACAATATTTATGACCACATTATTGACTGGCAGACCTCAATTCAACATGAGAAGGGAGTTGCTGCCAGAATGATTTTATTCCTTTTCTCTGAATGACTCTACGGTTTGCAAAAGATAAACTAACTTGTTAGGATAGGTGACGCAATAATATTTCAATTTATAAAAACTTTTATTACTCCGTCCAGGGTGTACCCTGCCTCGATGCCCGATGACGCCTGAGATAGGCACAGGCTCCCCGTTACCCGAGTAGTTCGGATAAGCGGTAGAAAATGAATGAATGAATGAATGAATGAAAAACTTTTATTTTTTACTTTGCTGCTTAGGGTCATTGTCTTGCTGTATCACCCGATTTCTATTAAGCTTCAGCTGGCAGATGGCCACCCTGTAAGATATCTTGGTAAACTTGGGAATTAATTTTCCCCTCGATGTTGGCAAGTGGTCCAGGCCCTGAGGCAGTGAATCAAGCCCAAATCATGATGTTCCTTCCACCATACCTCACCACCGAGATCATAGAAATCTGTGCCCTTTTTGCACCATACTGTACATACTGCTGAGTATTCTTCCCGAAGAATTAGACTTTTGTTTCATCAGTACATAAAACATATTCCACATGCATATACCTTCAAGTGGCAGTAATGTTTATTCGGGAGAGCAGTGGCTTCCTCTGTGGTGTCCTGCCATAGACACCCTGCCTGTTCAAAGACTTGCATATGGTAGATTCATAAACAGAGATGTTCGCCAGTTCCTTTAGCTTTTACTCGAGGGTTCTTCTTTACCTCTTTGAGGATTCTGCATTGTGCCTTCGGAGTCACCTTAGCTGAGTGCCCACTTCTAGGAAGAGTAGGCAGAATATTAAACTGTCTAAATTTGTGTAACCATTGACCGATGGATGTCTAAACACTTTGAGATTTTTTATCTCTTTCCAGCGTTATGGAGAACAATGTCTCTTGGTTTTAAGACTTGATTGCAAAAAAAAAAGAGACCTCCATTTTGCGAGAAATTTCTCATTTCTCATTTGATGCTTCTAACAAACAGCAATCTTACAATTTTTGTATCCATTATCAATATAGGTTATATTTTATTATTTATAATACAATTTATATTTTATCAAAGTAGCTCTAAACCATACTTTCAAAATGATTCATTAATTGGACTCCAGGTGTGCAAACTACTGAAATAAATTAGTTTTTGTTGAAGTAATTCAACTCTGAAATAACTATGGGTTCACTTACTTTTTCCTCCAGCACTGTGAAATTTTATTGGGTGTGTTTAATTAAGACACAAGAACTTTGATTGGTTTGTGTGTTATCAGCTTAAGCACATTGTGTTTGTCTATTGTTGTGAATTAGACAAGGATTGGATCACATTTTATGGCAAATTACTGCAGATAAACAGTTTATTCTGAGGTTCACATACTTTTTCTTTCCTCTGTATGTATGTTTTTACCTTTTATTAAGGATATAGTCAATAGTTTATCAATGCATCTCTCTCTCTCTCTCTCTCTCTCTCTCTCTCTCTCTCTCTCTCTCTCTCTCTCTCTCTCTCTCTCTCTCTCTCTCTCTCTCTCTCTCTCTCTCTCTCTCTCTCTCTCTCTCTCTCTCTCTCTCTCTCTCTCTCTCTCTCTCCTATTAGGATAGCACAACTTACTTCCCAGAGGCTGGTAGCTCTGTGCAGAGACTAAGGCAACCCTGTGGAAAGAAGAAGATTTGCCCTGAACAGTATTTCGCCTCTCAGTCAGATGAAGTGGACACAATCCAGTGCCACCCTGATTCAAAGAGGATCGTCCAGTCATCTGTGTCAGAGCAGTCATATCCGCACAAGCCATGCATGTCCCGAGTGCCCTTAAGAGTAAGGCACAAGAAGAAGGTTTTGCATCATTCATCAATATCACAAACAAATACCATTTGTCACTGTCACATCTGACAATGATGAAGTACCGTGCATTTACTTGTATAATCTCTCTCTCTCTCTCTCTCTCTCTCTCTCTCTCTCTCTCTCTCTCTCTCTCTCTCTCTCTCTCTCTCTCAGCTCCTGATCAAAGTAAGTGGCCAGAGAGATGGTTTGGGGATCAGCATTGCCGGAGGCAGAGGCTCCATGCCGTACATTGAAAATGATGAGGTGTTTTATCTCCATTTCTGCTTCCTTCTCTTTCTAATATTATCACAACACTATCTTGGCATTGATTACACAAACACATATGCAAATGTTGCAAGGCATTGCATTTACCAGAACAATTTAATGGATGTAAATGTTGTTAGATAGCATTAGTCCTGTAGCCTATCCTATGAGCTCTGGCTGTGAATCAGGAAAACACCCTTGCCAGTCCATTGGAGGGCATCATGCATTCATAATTAGAGGGAAATTAAGAGCCAGTTCACCTATAGCCATGATTTGAGAGAGTGAAGATCTGGTAGCAGGAGAACCCAGAGGAAACCCAAGTAAATAGAAACAGGAAACACACTGGAAGAACTTGCAAAACACATGTAGACAGTATCTTGAGACATATCTAGAGGCAGACCATAAGACTTACAATGAGACAGGCCCAGAAATTTACCTTGAGACAGACCACGAGTGTTACCCTGAGACATTCCCGGAGACTTACCTTGGGACAGACCCTGAGACCTACCTTGGGACAGGCCTCGAGACTTAACTTGAGACAGACCCTGAGACCTACCTTGGGACAGGCCCCGAGACTTAACTTGAGACAGACCCTGAGACCTACCTTGGGACAGGCCCCGAGACTTAACTTGAGACAGACCCTGAGACCTACCTTGGGACAGGCCCCGAGACTTAACTTGAGACAGACCCTGAGACCTACCTTGGGACAGACCCAGAGACATACTTTGGACAGACTCTGAGATATACCTTGAGTCAGACCCTGTTTAGGCTCCCAAATTGGTTCCCAAGTAAAAATCACAGGACTTATACAACAAATAAAATGATCTCAGACATTTAAGCAGTGATTTAATCCTGATTTGCTCAGTCTAACACTGATTTGTCCTCTCAACCCAAGGGGATCTTCATTTCCAGAGTAAGCAAAGGAGGGTCAGCCGAGAAGGCCGGAATTCATGTAGGAGACAGAGTATTGGAGGTGATGTCATGAAATCAGCGACAAATAAAACAGCTTGATTGAAACACTTTTACCACACAATATTTTATCACCAGTTGCAGATGAATAATATTCCACTCCTAGGACATATTTCTCTCTGGAGGTAATCATTACATAGACACTAATTTAATAAAAGCCTTCGAGACTTGTATCAGCAAGGAGCAATTCGGGTGATTAAATAAGGCTCAACTGAAAGTGCACATAATTTATATGTGCAATGTGTTTGGATGTCAGAACATATCAGTCCTGTGCTCTATAATATCCTCCACAGATCCTTCAGATTTTGCCGACAATTTCTTCTGCTGATTCGTTTCTCGCTACTGCAGCATGTCCGCAGGGTTAATTGGCAGAGTTTCTTCACTCGCCAATCTCTGTTCTAATTTTGTCTTCATGCCTACAGGTCAATGGGCAGGACATGCAGGGGGTTAGTCACCATGAGGCTGTCAGCACCCTGAAGCAGGCAGGTAGCTGTATTAAAATGAAAGTGCTGCGGCAGAGACTTGAAGCCACAGAGAATCGAGCAACCGAGGACCCTGAAAACTCAAAAAGAGGGCACAAGGGCCCTGAACTTAACTGCAGCTTAACAACTAACAGAATTGAGGCTGTGGTCTGCAATGGCAAAGGCTTGGTTTGTGCACATGTAACACATGTCTGAATAAACTTTACGTACTACTATGTATCATAACTATTGCAAATACAATCTGAAATAATAATAATAATTATAATAAAAAACATTTCTCCTTTAATTTTGTCATTAGAGTGACCTGGCACAAGAGACAACACCTGAAAAAGACTGGTTTAAAAGCAGCAGTCTGCGGGTTGGCCAGCACACCATGACGGTAAGGAAATCTGCACATTTGCATTTTCATGTATTTTATGAAATCCCTGCCTCAGACCTACACATGTGCTTGCACTTTCAGATGTCCTTACTTTTGATCTTTTCTTAAAAAAAAACCGATGCAGTAATTTTGCAAAATAAGGTCACGGTCATGCCTTGTGGTGTGATGCTTGCCTTGTGATCATGCCTTAATGATGTGATATTGAGTCAATATAAATTCAACGAAATGACCGTGACATGGACAAGGCTCAAATTCAGAGCGTTTAATGCTTCTCCTTGATGTCATAATCACACGTTTTAGCGTGACCACAAAAATCACCTCTGCACCCTTTCCCCTTCCTTCTTCAGATACCTCGGATTATCCTGACCCATCCCTCTACCTCAGATGAAGACGTGGACGGGCTGACACTTAGTGACCTCGATGAAATCAATAATAATCCTGATAACCACATCTATTCGGACCTAAGCGGTGCTTTTTATCCACCATAAAAATAATACAAAACACATTGAGAGCCTAAGTCACACCAATCATTGTTCCTCTTCTGTCTTTTAACTATTAATGTCACTATGGGTCTTAGCATACATTTTTTTCTTTCCCTGGCAAGTGAGACACGGTGACGGTGTCACATTTCAGTCTTATTTACATTTAAAATTCAGCAGCTTGTCCATCTTCTTGTGTGGGTGTCAACAGTGAATGACTTAAAATTCAAAACGCGTGGTTTTAAAAGCACTACGTCTTTTTCTTAAGTAGAAAATACTTCAGTGCCTGGAGTTTATCAAGCTTGGCTGCTCTCTGCCCTATTATACTGCCAGCGTTTGAGATATATTTAATGTATGCAAGGATTTTAAGGCGACTTGCTAAAGGGAGAACTCTATGCCAACTTATTTGATAAATACTGTTTCCCAGGCTTTTCAATTTTACTGAAAAAGTGGGGTTTTGTGTGATTATTTATTATTTCCAATGGGCCCATGTGCCTTAATACCTTTTATATGTAAACATTTCCAGTAATATTCAGTTATGGTTTACTGGTTAGGTTACTCATAGTAACCATAGATTTTAACAGCCAATTGTCCATCTGAATCTTGCTCGTTGCTCTCAGTGTGTGTTGGAAGGTCGACTTTTTTTTTTCTTCTTCTCATAAGCAGTTGAATTTTTGTACTCGATAGCCAACCACTCGAGTATTTACAGTATACAAGGCTATAGCAGTGTAGGGGGAGACAAACTCATGATTCATGAGTGAAAACATTTATCAGCCATTGTGTCCATCTCTATATTAAAACTTTCATTTTGACATATTAAAAGATGTTTTATTGAACCAACCAAATGTATTTTTAGGTCCAGCAATGGGCTACATCCTTCTACATGTTACATTGTCCATACAGAGATCAATTCTTTTTCATACTACTGTAAATTCATAATATAATATACTAATACATGTACTACAGTATGTTCTGCAAACAATACATATATTTCTCATGCTGTGGATTTAATATATATCACGTTTATATCTATTTAAAACATATTAAGTGGATAATAAATATATTATTTCATGCAGTTAAAAGTAAATCCTTCTGAATTGTTTTCTTGTCAATTGTACTTTTGGAAGATTCCCTTATCCAGGTTAAATATACACAAACAGCAAACAGGGAAAATTGCTAGTTTAAGTGTTTCAGGAAGAGGTAGGTCTTCTCCTGTCATTTGAAGACAGCCAGTGACTCAGCTGTTCGTACAATCTAGGGAAAGTTCATTTCACCACCATGGTGCCAGAACAGAAAAGTGTTTCGCTGTATATATCTACCTCTTACTCTGAGAGATGGTGGGACCAGTCGAGCATCGTCGGTAGCTCTAGACCAGTCTAACAGTGCTGGTAGCTCTATGTTACCAAGGTATCACTGGGTAAATACACTCCTGGCAATATTTGTCAGTACTCCAGTTCTCCATTAATTATTTACTGTGCCGTTAAACATATCTTCTTCTAAAGCCACATTGCCTTAACGTAACATTAAAGATGTGGCATTATAGGGTAATGTAGGCCAACTTTATATATTCATTATAAAATATGTATATATTCATATATATTCATGCATCTTCATATATTCAGACATAGATTATTGAATATATTTAAACATTTATTACTTAAAAAATGTATTACTGAAAATGCATTTCGTTTATTTTCTCTAGCTCTCTCACATGCCACCAAAGGGACCTACATATATTTTTAATACGAACCATTTAAAGGATCCATGCTTGTGTGCAATTCATAGTAATTATTCTATATGATTATTTAAGTAAATGAGCATTTAAAAAAAAAAGAAAAGAAAAGAAAAGAAATTTGCAGCTGTTTTTGGGGTGTCAATGTTCAATATTCCACAATGGTGTGTAAGGAGTCGTATGAAAGTAGACAATTAAGGATATAAGAATTATTTGTTTTTGGTTTGTCTTTGGTCTTTAGCATTTTTGTTTTTAACATAGCCTACAAGGGGCAACAAAAAAATAACAAACCCATTTCTGCAGATGCCCAGAGTTTTTGTTCTTGTTCTTTGGCCACTAAAATTCTCTGTAAGGTTATTCAACAAGGGGAAAACCGAAGGTCTCACATTGAAATTTAACAGTGTCCTGATTAATTTCGTATCAGAGTTACGATCATTTGTATCACAGATAAAATCATCCATCCGTTTTTGATCGATAAGGACCTGAACACCAGTGTACTGGTATAAAGGGTTAACCCAAGCAACGGTTTCTTCTTCATGTCTTCACGGCTAATGTATAGATTAGATAAGTGTTGATACGTCAGTTACACTGCATATTGCAATATGTTTTGTAATACATACATCTCTTTTCTTTTCTATCTTTTATCATTTATTTGCAAGGAAAGTGCCTTTCAATTTCCATGAAAGTCTATTCGATGTCAAGTGTCATCTTTTGGATGCTTCTTAACATGGTGAGCTTTTCAGATGACACTGATGACATCTGCACTTGTCTCTGTCACCTTTGTCACTTATGCCTGATTTGCATCTAAAGGTTTCTGTAAGTTCTCTGCATGGAATCCTTTGTTTGAAGATTCCCCGCTCATGGGCAATGATAGTGCAAAGTGACAGCAGGAAGGATCTTTAATCTCTTGACAAACATAAAATATGCATCAGATCTTTGTTTGAAATGCAATATGCATCAAACACTTGTTTAGTGTCTGAGCCTGTATAAGCTGCTCACCACCATCATGAAACTTGCTACAGCTTTATTTTAGTTTGTACTTACTGACAGTGGTAATAATATCAGGCACATGACTATATAACTGACTCTTCAAAGACTATGAAGAACCAGAATTGGTGAGACTTGATTGGCTTAGCAATATAAGATTAGGATTTAAGTCTGGGACACAAATAAAAAAGAACATCTTTGCTTCACAGACATCGAAGGCATAAACAGAGTCTGAACAGTGTTTTAACACGTAGCCTGTCGGCTTTCTGAAATACTGGTTCTTTCTTATCTGGTTAAAAATGTCCTGACTGTTTCATGGCTTTGAGGTTGTTGTACAACCTTGTCAGTAATGCTTAGCTATTTATGTGGGAAATTCAGAACCAGCAATGACATTATGACATATTAATCAACGAGCACCAAAAAGAGGGTAATTTTCCTTCCATATTAGTCATTTATCAGTAATGTCAAATCCATCCATCCATCCATCCATCCATTTTCTGCAGCACTTTTATCATAAGGTGAGGGACACAGTGAATGTGGTGCCAACTCATAGCAGGGCACACACACACACACACACACACACACGCACACACACACACACACACACACACACACACACACACACACACACACACACACACACACACACACACACACACACACACACACTCTCTCTCTCTCTCTCTTAGACACTACAGACAGTTTTAGAGATGCCAATCAGACTACATCGCATGTCTTTGGACTCCCCTCGCTGTGCTTCTCCTCCCTTCACTTTTTCCTATACTGTAGAAACCTCGATTTTGTAGCTAAGGATTGAGGAGGAGAGCTAATTACCAGGCTAATGCTTATTAATGTTAATAAGCAGTGTATGAATTTGTAATTATTTGAATGAATACCATTTTTCCCAGATAAAATTTACTTGATAAAATGAATAATAATTAACAATAATAAAAGCCATGGACACTATGATGGGCTGTTCATTAATAGTTATCGCCACTTCATATTTACATTTCTCACATTTAGCATTGAGTTCTTTATTTTATGATGTTTTTTTATTACTCCAAACCAAGATGTCACAGCTTCCATTGAGTTACAACTCAACTTTATTCTCTAGTACATTCTTTTTTTTTCTAATACAGATTCTTTGAATCAAAATAAAAATTAGAATATTTTAGTTGAACTAAAAGTCCTTTCATAAATTCTAAATATATCTCATTAACAAAATATAAACAAAAACCCTACTTAAATAAAGAAACGAACAAACAAATTTCTCTATTAGTAATCGAACTCTAGAAATGCCCCTGGTGTGCACACATGCTGAGACCTTCCACAAAGGTACAAGGTGACCGTATGATCGAGGTTTCACTCAGGGAAGGATGCTGAACCCCTTGTATTACTCCACAGTTTGCACCATAGTGTGTTTGATTGCAAACAATACTGAGGAGGTGAGGATTGAGGAGATGAAACAACTTCTCTCTCAATGCCAGAATAATTATGGAGCTAGTCACCGCTTTGGAGTGGCTCAACAGATTTAAATTCATCTGTGCTTCCATTACAAAAAACACCTACTTTGAAACTTTCTGGAGGGTCTGAGGATAGCCTGGCTGCCCAATTCAATCTTCAGCCATTTTTACAAGTGTGAAGGACTTTTAATACACATGCTCCTCATGCTGTGTCAGAAAAATGGGTTGCATCATGAAAGACTTATCTATCCTGCACATTCACTTTTCTCCTTTCAGTCCTCGGGTAAAAAGATCCATCAGATCCACCTCAAGACGTGTATCTTCCACCCCAATACAAAGACTTTTCGACTCACATCCTCATTGCAAGACCTCCCTTTTACAATCAATGCTACTGCAGTTATATTTTAATATCTATGTGTACATAAATTTAGATTGTTTTTTTCTACTTTTGGGTTCTCACACACTGTGTGTTCTTTTAACAACACACACTGTCCCAATGCAGCTTTACAAAAAAAAATCCAGATATTAACTCGGCATTAAAGTGTTAAGTTTAACCCTGATTCATTCCAACTTGAGAGCCTTCACCATGGGAAATCATAGCTACTAACCATAGGACTCATTGGAAAGGTGTTCTGAGTAGATCGTCATTGAGAAGAACAATGTTATACTTTGTGGAAAAGTCTAGAAGATTTGCAGGGTGACTCCCAGTTAGTAGAAGCTTGTAGATGCGGCTGTGTATCTCTTTTGCAGAAACTCTATTTCTATGTGTAGCAGAGCGGTAGGAGAAAGAATGTAACAATTCTAAGTTTGAGAATTAGAAAATGCCACAAAGGCCCTTAGGGGCACAACATTCGACTACGCCACCCCTGAATTTATGAGGGGAACAGTCCCAAAAGGACACAGGTTCGTTACCTAAGGATGAGCAAGAGAAGAGGGCACGAGATTTACACAATAAATCTTTATTTTTACAGTAGTGCAGGATTAAGATTCTCAGAAGAAAATATAAAATCTTCAGTCACTAAACACGAAATCAAATAGACAGAACACAAAACATATACTTTAAATGGCCAGGCCTTTCAAGAGCAAGAGGAGATAACACATGACCCAGCTACAGCACAGTGTCAAGCCACACAACTCACACGTGTGGAAGGTACACATCAAACACAGCACACAGTGTAAAAGCCAACCTCAATAGGTACAGCAATTATTTCCTCAACCCTCGAAGACGACCCACCCAACAACAGTATGCCAAAAATAACCACAAACAAAAAGAATTAAATGCAAAGACAAATCAACATTCCAAAACCAAAACAAAACAGAAATTCCTCTCGAGTTATATGAAATATACTCACAATATAAGTCAAACAAAATAACAAAACTAATCAATAATAAAAGCAAATAGCCCCGACTCAGAGGGGGCAAAAGACCTACTTATTGACAGTATGAGATGGTATCGTTTGACGATAGTTAGTACATACAGATTTACTAGATTTTACTATCACTAATACAGATTTAATAATGCATACTTCAAACAAACAAAATACACAGAGATGAGTGCTAAAACAAATAACAACATCAAATAAATAAAACAACAAAACTAAGACATCGACTAAGTGACTCGCCGTTAAACGCCTCAGTAGATGGAAGAGTTGACGTAAAACAAACACAGAACTGTCAACTAAAATACTGATACCCGGCATGAAGCCCCGTTGTACCGAGTTGGAGTCAGAACGACCCACAAGGTTAGTCCCAGAGGCAAAACAACAGCACAGTCATACCCATGGACGTAACCCTCTCATCACTCAGAAAGTGGTTGGACAACCAGATCAACTTGCAGCGATTAGCAGTCATAACTCTCACTAAATGCAATCATCTTCACTAGATTGACTTTTCTTGCTCACAAACTGGAGGCCAACCCACACTGAGATAGCAACAACAGTGGGACAATATTGTCCTGGGGCAAAACCATGAATGGGGTCCCCCGAGAGGGCAGTGCCAGCAATGACGCATAGCCAGGTAACCCAGAAACCTGCCTTTATATTATTTATTCACTTATCACGTGACCCAACAAGCAATTAGTCTCATTCACTCTGCTACATATGCATAAAAACCTGTTTGAGTCTAATATAATAACTAATATGCAACCCAGTGATGCTCATATTCCTTGCTACAGTAGGTTGCGGAGAATTAAAATACAATCTGTTATAATTACATTACAGGCTACTTAAGGGATTTTCTGACGACGATGTTATTTTATTTAGCTTACACAGTGCATGGGAAATGGCCTGATGTGAACATGGATGTTCAGAACAGGAAGCAGGAGCGATTAGTTACAGGGAGAAATTTTGTGGACTTCAGTTGAACCTGACTTTAAATGATCCCTGATGAAAAAAAAACAGAAAAAAACAAAAACAGCTCCATTGTGGATTCCGAGGAGTCTGTTTCCAAAATAAAAGGAAGTCAGGAGGTTTCAGTTTTGGAGCTGGGGTGGGTGAAAAACTTGCTTAAGGGTATTTAGGGATGTTTTATCCTGTTTGATGCAGTGAAATGCACTGAACTACAGCACTGAAATGTCAAAGAAAACAAGCAGTAGAGCAGAAACCTTAGACTAGAAATGCGATTACTCATGCACACAAAAAGAAGACAAACAAAATCGGATTCCATAAATTGGTTTGCATGACGTGTGCTGCAACAAAACGATGTCTTAGCAAGTAATATTTTGAATAGGGGCAAATTTCTATTCAGCTATTTACAGTAGGTTATTCAACTTTTGCTCGTGTCATGCTTTAAATTGTCTTAGTGATATTCAGCAGAGAATTTTGACTTATTACAAAAAAAGTATTCTTAAAAAGAAATCTGTAAATCAGGAAGATCAACCAAGCAAATATTGGTTAATGTGGCTCAGTGATATCAGAGAAAGCAATCTGGCACGAAACAAAGAATAGTTGTCCACAGACTCACAGATGACAATCAGTCATGATGATAGATGCAACCTAGCTGTCCAAGAACATATTTTTATAGCACCTGGTGATTTGCATAACTTAACCGACAGTATCTTCAGTGCTTTTGGGTGATAATTTCCACTCTCGAAAGAAACATCTTCTCAGCCCTCTGTATTCTAATGTCGCACCTCATGTGTAGCACCGTGACTGAGACATCGCTTTGACTCGGTGTCTGTGTTTGTGCATGAGAGCTGCTTTTCCTTCATTTTTATAATAAATAAAGTTAAACATATTCATCAGGTAAATACTGACACATCACTAATATGAATAGAGATAACATTATTAGCCTGTTAGGATTAGGCTTAGAATTGGACTATAGCAAATACGGTGATATTTTGTTCATTCAGAAAGCTGGATAAAAAGCTTGTATGAGAGAGATCAGTTTGTTTATCTTTATTCTAGTCAGACACTCAGTCAGTCCCGTGTGTCTCTGAGTGTTTACGGTAGATTTAAGTACACTGTGTTTTTTTTCATTAACCCTTGGGAAGAAAAGGTGCATTGAGTTCTTTCTTATTTTTGGTATGTTTTGAGTTTATTTTGAATTGTCCTGCTGTGACACCCAGTCTCTATTCGGGGATTAATTAAGAACTCTGAGAAACTGAGTAAATGTCTATATACAGCTGCTATAATGGAAGTAAGAACAGGACTTTTTGTTTTGCAGATGTTAAATGTAGCTATAAATTGATATTAAAACATGTTCTGTAATTTTAATTAAAAAAATAATACTAAATTCTAAAAGCTACACTAAATTCAGAAACGATGCTGATTTCAATTTCTCAAAAGCTCCTCTTGAGGCTATAGAGTTAAAGACAGTGTAATGATTTATAAACCAACTCTCTGCTGTCATCCAGCTGAGGATGAGTTCGCTTTTGAGTCTGGTTCCTCTCAAAGTTTCTTCCTCGTATCATCTCGGGGAGTTTGTCCTTTTTTAATTCTGCAAATCTGTGCCCATGGTTAAAGACTTTTGATGCCTTAGTAACATACTCCTACTGTGCAGCGAATCACAGCGAAATTAATCCCAGCACTATTAATATTCTATGTGGATTTGTATCTGGCTTCATTCCCCTTCAAACAGGATCTCTTTGAATCTTAAAAGATATATCGAAACCGCTACTGACGACACCGATAGCCCCAGGGAACATGATAAGGTTTTCTATCTTTTTTAGACTTCCAGATTTACAGCATCACTTCTTATGGTATTTTTCTGTTTCTTTTTTTTTCTTTTTTTTTTAATTTGGAATAACAATCAATAGGATCTTGGAGAGATGAAAGATCAAGCAATGTCTCTTATCGTTAGCAAAAAAAAAAAAAAATAAGTCAACAAGATTTCTGGAGATATTCTAAATCAAAGAGTTTTGTGAAGTCTGAAGTATATCCATTGTTTTGGTTTGTTTATAGAATGTTAGTTTATTAAATAAATCATTCCTTTTGATAGGATGGGTTTCGGGTTCATTTTGGCTTTAGTTCTTAGCATTTTTTCTTCTCAGCTCAGTTCATGGATGTCTCTGTTCATTATAGGAGGATTATTGAACCATTTTATGTCAATCTTTCTTTTCTCTGCATGAGTCCCTCAGCCATTGATGGTAATGATATTCATCATGATATTAAAATTAGATAATAATTTTAAGAACTGTGAGTGTGGTTATCCCATAAACAAATCAGTCACTTATCACTCACATTTAAAAAATACAGAGAAATGTATTAAAATTGATGCAGATTTTCTGCAGATGGGACACGTGACATCATCAGAACGCTCATTCACCCAAAGCATCGAGTCACTTGCGTGGTGGGAGTTTAGAAGGAGAATCATGTGCTTGCAATTTCGCCAATTCAAGTCAGTTTTTATGCTACATGCTAATGCTAGTTGAATTGCAAAGTTTGAGAAAATCAAACAAAATCAAGCATTTTTGGCTACAAGAATCATAAAAGAATCATCAAAAGAATCATTAAAAATAATTAAAGCTTTTATTTTAACATACGTTATATACCTTTCATGTACGCTATATGTACACCATATGGAAGCATCGATGACTGAAATGTTCTACTGAGATTCTCATAGACGTTCTAATTTCAGGTCTCATGACTCGATCTATCTGCCAATCAAATAGCCACAGCAGACCTTCTACACTTGAATCTTATTATCACGTTGTCCTTGTATGCAAAAGTTTTAAAAATAGAGCATATAGTAAAGTAACAGTACGACAGCGACAGAGCATAAAGACCATCATGACTTACTGTGTTTCCAGATCTTCCAGCCTGATGTATAACTTTTTTGCTGAGAGAAAACAGAGTATCAATTTATCCGTTTATGCTTCATTCCAGTCAGCTTTGAGGTGTATTCATCTTCATTAACAGGGAAGACAGAGAAGCCTGTGTGTCTCTGGGTGTTTATGTAATGGGACAAAAGATGAGCATTGATTGGACTACATTGATTGGGTTTTTGCACATAGAAAAAAACCCCACAATATTTATTGGACTGTCCTCTCTTTATTTGTTTTTCATCTGGAAGTACAGCATGTTAAACCAATTTAAATCAACATACTGTGGTTGCCATTAGACACCAGTATTTTAGTTAGATACATGAGACTGCTGCGGAAACCATAAAGATGACTTTGGACTGCAATTAATGTGATCAGTTCACTATGATGACTTTAGGACTGCAATTGTCTCAAACATTGCATTGTTTTGCACTCATGTCTACATTAGCGAAACAAGACAGACTTCACGTTAGAAACAAAATTAATTTCCTGTGCACAAAATTGCACTTATTTTTGGTCGTATGGTACGTACACCTTTTATCAATTGAGTTATAATCTCACTCATCAGTGTCACCCAGATGAGGACGGCTTCCATTTTGAGTCTGGATCTTCTCAAGGTTTCCTCCTCACGTCCAGATTGCTCATTAAGCATAAATATACATTTCAAATGTATATCCTGAAATGATATCTTCCTGTAAAGTTGCTTTGTAACAGTGTCCATTGTTAAAAGCACTATACAGATATAATTTACTGTAAAAGACAATTCTACTAAGCTTACTGAACTTATAGGCAGGAGATGAAGAGAATGGTTGAGAGAAAATTTCTAAATACTGTAACTTTCTGTGGTTGTTTTGTGATTTGAGCTAGCTAAGTAATTTTGTCTATCTCTACAATGGCACCATGCTAATAATAATAATAATAATAATGATAATGGTGATAATAATAATAATAATACTACTAATAATAATAATAATAATAATAATAATAATAATAATAATAATAATAATAATAATAATAATAATAATAATAATAATACGAAGAAGAAGAAGAAGAAGAAGAAGAAGAAGAAGAAGAAGAAGAAGAAGAAGAATGCCAGTTCAATACAAAGGCTGCAACAGACTCCCACGATCCTGTACTGAGAAGATAAACGTTGCTGAGGATAATCTTTCAAATGCTTCCTCAAGTCAGGACCCAGTTATCTACCTGCAAAAAAAAAAATGACATGAGACACTTAAAAAAAGGACAATGTGTGTTTTAACTCTGATTCATGTCTCTGGATCCAGTGTCGTGTTAGTCCATGTGTCTCATGTGATTAAATAGTGGAGATTTTTCCATTTTTCATGCTCAGTTTTGTCCTCAACACTTTATTTTAGTTAGCTTCTACAGTACAGTAAGCAGCCCAGGAAATCTGCAAAGCCTCTCAAAGAAGCTCTCGCTTTCAATCCACAGTCTGATGCAAGCAGAGGAGAAACTCTTTTCTCTTTGTACAGTTTACCCATGCTATAAGTTATGCATGGGCAGTGCAGCTTGATCGGGCAGCCTCAATGCATTTGTGTTTTAATAATGTGTCAGTGTAGCAGATATTAATATTCATGAGAGAATGAATCTATGCTTCTAATGAAAGCTTTCCACTAAAATTTCCTTCCGTCTCTGTCTTTTTTTAAATTCTTTTTGTGTTAATTGAACATTGTATATGTTGAATATATTAATGTTTTAAGTGTGTTAGCAGTATTTAAAACAGTTTTAATTTTAAGTTTAAAATATGTTTTATTTGCACTGGTATCATTATGTTATTTGTCATATTGATTAATGGTTAAGGTGTTGGATTACCAGGGTGTATGTGGTGTATTCTGTTGTTTTTTATTGCAGGTATCGTTTATCTGTTATTTTTATCCCATTTTCCTGTGTATTTATTATTATTATTATTGCTATTATTATTATTATTATTATTATTATTATTATTATTATTATTATTATTATTATTATTATTATTATTATTATTATTATTATTATATAAGCCTTTATTTTGTCACATCTTCAATACAGCATAGTGAAATTCTTTCTTCACATATCCCAACTTTATAGGTTTGGGTCGGAGCGCAGGGTCAGATATGATACAGCACACCTGGAGCAGTGAGGGTTAAGGGCCTTGTTCAAGAGCCCAACGGTGGCAGCTTGGCAGTGCTGGGTTTTGTTATTATGGGTATTATTATCTACATATTATCACCTTTTTGTTTTAATTTCCAAAAGGATTTTGAGTAATGTATACTGAGCAGAGGTGATATTATCATGAAAGACCAAAAGTACAGATTCCTATGTTGTAATCTGTTTATTTCATGAAGTGACTAATAAACTTTCCGTATCCAGTTCTGCAGTTCATCGTCCAGCAACACAACAGAATTTGGATGGTTACATCAACAGTGCAACAACATTTTACCATGAAGTATATACACAATGTACGGACATAGTGAGATATCCTCTAGTTAGCTGTCAGTGACAAAGGTGTGTTTCATTTTCAAATGGTAGGCTAAAGATGCCATTCTTCTGTGATACCATGTGGGAGTGCTGCAAATGCTGACATTATTAAACCCTTGAACAAAATGAAGTGTGTAAAAATTCCTCATTCCCCATGTAAAACAAATTACCTGTGTAAAAATTGTTTTTTACCATGTTTTTGCCCTATGGTAATTACAAAAAGCAAACAAACAAACAGTTTGGTTGCCTTTGTATTTATTTAACCTGAATCCTGAATGCTTGGCATAGACTTTCATAAGCTTTACACTCTACAATACTCTGCACACTTTTTCAGTTCAGTTCACATAGTTCAGGGCTTTGTAACACAAACCAATACTTCCATTTTGTTGTCTTTGAACCATTTTTTGTAATACTGAAAGAATGCTTACACACTTGATGCCACCACCCTCATACTAGACATGATGCTGCCACCCCCGTGCTTCACAGTTAGATTGATGATGCCACCACCCTCATACTAGACATGATGCTGCCACCCCCGTGCTTCACAGTTAGATTGATGATGCCACCACCCTCATACTAGACATGATGCTGCCGCCCCCCTGCTTCACAGTTAGATTGATGATGCCACCACCCTCATACTAGACTGATGATGCCGCCACCCCCGTGCTTCACAGTTAGATTGATGATGCCGCCACCCCCATGCTTCACAGTTACAATGCTCTTACTTAGATACTATTTAGACAGTATTTATTTAAACGCCTCAGCCATTTTCCTCCACACTCAGCATTGATCATTTAGGCTGATTAACTTTTTCATGACCAGAGAACAGACACTTACCAAAACTCTGGCGATCACCTCTAACTTATAAACGAGAATGGATAAGCTTTAGCATTAAAAACCACAAGTAATTTTAACTGATGTTTGTTTACATGCTAAATAAATACATTAAAATGCTTTATTTAATCCATGACTAAAAATAAATCCCCATAAATGAGCAAATGAGATTTTTCACACCTCTCTCGTGACTCATCCCAAGGCTAATTTTCCTGCTGTTGTTCATTTCACTCAAGCTTCCCATTGGCAATATCATCATGTGGCATGGTTTCACTGTTACCAATAGATACACACAGACTGCCTACATAAACGTTTGTATTCGAAAGTGTACGTGACCTTTTGCATTCAGCTTCAGAGGTGTTTCTATTTTCTGATTGTTTGCACATCATTCATTCTTTTTGAAGACTGAGCCCCCTAAGGGCTAAACCCTAAAATTTCATTAGAAATGTACATAAATATATACATGTATGTATGCATGTATATATTGCTACACAGGGTCTTTCATGCAGTTTTTTTAATATTAAATAAACAACATGTTGAGCATTTTGTTGGATTTTTCCAATTGCATTTTTTCCAATTCTTTCCCACTCAGTGAACTGAAGATTTACTGGGAAGTCTCTACAAATTGGCCTCCAATTTTCTGAAAGCTATTTTCTGACACTTGCAAAAATTGCTGTTGTGGATATTTGAAAGTTCATTTCCTTTCCATGTTGGTAATTAGGGAGTTAAGAGGGTAGAGAGGTCATAAATGACTGTAATATACAGATACTCAGAAATGATTTACTTCCTTTTTTTTTTTTTTTTACATTTGGTGTAATACCTAGTGTATGTTCACATGAATGTGATATTATCTTTATTAAGGTTCAAATGGTAGACGAATGGCAGCATGATTTAATAAAAAGAAGTGCAAGAGGGAAGCCGTGGGGATTAAGCTGAGGGCTGATAATAGAGGAGGATGGGAATGGAGTGGAAATCGACATCCCAGATGTGATGTACTAGACAGGTCTGTATAATACTGAGCAGTACATTCTATATATGAGTAAAGGAAGCTTATCTAGTATTTCTGTTTGTTTGTACCTGGATTTGTTTCCTGGATGCTGCTGGTGTGCAATTTCAATAGCCGCTACAGCTAAAATTTTCAGATAGGTTTAGTGAGTGGTGTATTATTATTATTATTATTATTACTTATTTCACTTTTCTGATTATTTTGTGCCAGTCAAATGTTTTGAAGAGTTGTAGAAATTTTTTTTCACCAAACTTTACTATCTGGTTAACAATAACTGGTTATACATATACAGTACGTCAGCCTGTTTTATTTGCTAATGCCAGGTTAGATTAGCATTGGCTCCAGTAGCTGCGAACATGCTGTATAGTATTGGCTAAACTTATGAGTCATCAAAGTACAATGACTATCTTTAGGACAGTTTCCAGTATCTTTACGACAATGTTCTTTCTTCAGCTTCCAATAAGGGTTATTTGCTGAAAGCTGACGCATCACATTAACTGTAGGATTCTGCACAAGATTTTGGCTGGATTTTGTGTTTAGAGCATTTGGAAGAAACCCAGTGTTGACAAATCTCAGTGATGTGGCATGAGGAAGTAACCTTCAGAGGATACGGACTGAAAAGGAAACCCATCCTTTTTCTTGGTGGCACCAGATCATGGGATTATCAATCAGTACAGTACCAGATGTAGATGAGGGAAGTCAAAAGTGTGTTGAAAGCAAGTTCCACAGCAGGATTATTATATAAGTGTATTCATGATTACAGTAGAATCAGACAGGTTAAACTGGGAAAGCAAGTTTAGCTTTGGTAGTATAACTAAAGGTAAAACAGGCATGAGGGCGAGTGAGGACGCAAAACATCCACCATCAACAAACTTTAGTGATAACGTGTGTGTGTGTGTGTGTGTGTGTGTGTGTGTGTGTGTGTGTGTGTGTGATTGTGTCTTTGCCCATGAACCCTTATATCTGTACCTTTATCTTTAAGAGGAAAACTACTAAACAAAAGTTTAACTAAAATTTCCCTCCACCTCTGTGTGTTGTGAGACTGTTCCGTGCTTTACAGTATGTGCTTTAGGGTGACTTTAAAGCAAAGCCAAGGTCAATTTATATGCAGGGTTTTGTTTCTCTCTGTGCTTTAAGTGCCAATTTATGTGCAAAGTTAAGGCACAGGGAAGAAGCAGAGGAAAGCACGAGATAATGGCAGCTGTTTGTAAAATAGCACAGAAGGCAATGTACTTGGAGCGCTCTGACAGTGTGTTTAACCATACACACTGACACTCAGGCACACACAGACATGACAGATGGTAGCAGCTGCGGATGGTTGGAGGAATGAAATGGTACATGGGTCAGCTCTAGAGGGCTGCTTTCACTCTCATGGGGTGCAGGAAAGAGGTGGGGTTTTTGGGAGGTGGAATTTAGAAGAAATTACTGCATGAGCAGGGAATAAGCACTGAGCTGGCAAGATTTGTTTGTGAGACTTTTTTTATGGTTACTGAGCTGTGAGCAAGCTTAACTCAAAGTGTTCGGTTCTATGTTTACTGATTAGGTCTGGGGCTGTGTTTATAGTGCCTTCTGTTCTGTTTTTTTTTAGAGCTTCCCGTTCGAACTATTTTTGAACCGTTCACACGACTGATTGACTTCATCAAGCTTTCTTAACTGGGGTTACGTTTAATCGGCTTAAACAGCTGACAAAAAAGGAGAGCTATGCAAACCACACTTCATAACATCTAAAGTGTAATTTCTAAATATTGTGTGTGGACTATATTTCAATTGAGAGTTTTTTGCTTTTAATGACATTTCACTTTGCATCTATTTTTGCTAAACTGTATTTTCACATTTCTGGAGTCACCTTTTAAGCCTGTCAAAATCACAGAGTAGGTGTGTAGTGTTTAGTGACAAAACACTGCATTGTCAACATCCATCCTCACTTCAATCACGACGCACAATCAATCATCAGAGAGGAAGATGTCTCCCACTGGGAAAGCTATAAAATGACCTTTTCTCCAAACAGTCGCATTCTCGTCCACAGCATGATTCAGACTTCGACCATAAATGTTAGTGTCCTCTTCAGAAAGCAAGGAACTGTGACAATTCTCTGCTAAAGTTGTGTGTATACATAAGGGTGGTTGTGTGTGTTTGTTCAGCATTAACACATTAACACCGCACATGTTTGTACACAATACACCCCTATTTATGATACCTACTGCACCTCCGGTACATAACACTTCCACTCCCCATAGCTGTATATCTTTCTTATTCATTTATTGTAAATATACCACTGATACACTTCTGGATTGATGCTAAGTTTCATTGGCTTTGAACATCTACCATCTATCAACTGCAACATGTAAATAAAAAATAGTTCATATGAAAAATATTTTTTGCATAATTCAGCCAGTAAGAGCTTAAGTTCGAACCAGGAACCTTGCAGCAGTGAGGAAGTGACACTAGCTGCTGCACACACCGTGTACCAGCCTCAGTAGAGATGTGTAGGGTTAAGCGTGGTAGTAAAAGTATTTAGTATAAAAATATTTAGTAATATTTAGTAAAAGTTCATTATCGTGTGTACAATGGTGCTAATAACCAACGTTACATTATCACATGTATTTGTTTCTCATCCACTAGAGTAAACAGGCCCTGAAAATACGCTTGCCATGTATGTTTACGATGTTGCTAACACTACGGTAGTAACCGCTTCGAACTAGGATGTGGACTTGTGCACAACTGGAGGGCAGCTCGATCAATCAAAATAAACACACACAAACCCTCAGCTGTGATGCTCTTATAATACAAATACAACTAATTTTTTTGTTCTCTATATCTTACCATGCTGTACCAATCATAAGGTCATAATATAAAAGTCTTTGCTTTAAGAGTAAACTGATAATCAGCTCTATGAACAGTTATAAACAGCCAAAAATACGTTTTAGGTTTTATTTCAATATTGTTTTATAATATCAACAAACGGAAAGAAACAGGACATAGAGGAAAGATCCTACAGAGAGTAAAGATCACTTAAACCGGTAGCAGAGATCAGGCACTCATTGATGTTATGCATGAGTAGAGAGCTGCGTGCTGTCTGCGGCTATTTGTGGCTTTTGTGCAGCTATAAATGGAAGCCTACAGTGCGCCATAGTTATTTAGACGGCAAGGGGCTCAAGCTCATTTGCAGTCCAACAAGTGAGGGCAATGTAGACAGAGCACCAAGTCCAAACAAACGCAATCAACAGCATGACTTTGAAGCAGCCACGCGGGACCTTAGGAAAGGTGAGTGCTCATCATGAGCAGTGACATTCTTCCTAGATGAACCAGCCTATGCTGTTGTGACACTAATCGAATTTCAGGTGGATTTATTGATTGCTTTCGATATCAGTGACCTTCAATACACTAAAGTGCTCTTCCACTCTTAGCCTGGGAAAGATACCTAGTTTTGTGTTGTGAACTGCGTGTTCCTGTACCAATGACATACTGAGGTGTAACTCATTTTTCAGCCATTGAACGGTTCAGCGTGAAGAGAGAAGCAACCTTTATTTATTTTGCTTTAAAAAGGCCGTTTTATCTTGATCCTCTCACCTGATTTCTAGACTAATCTCTAAAACTCAACATCTCAGGACGTATTTTCAAACCGACAAATTCACAATGCTTATTAGTGTAAAAAACATTATTATCGACATCTCGCGGAATAATCGTCTAAGAGTTTCTGTATCTGTATCACAGAGAACATCATTAATTAATAACTTTAATTGTTGTTTTAACATGCATCCTGCTGATTTTATATCTATATATTTTTTGAATGCTTTTTGAATTCCTGCTTAATTTTCTGTTTCATCAAATTTTCCTTTTTTTCTATTTTGTTTTTATTTTAAGATATTTTATGCTTTTGTGTTGTATTGCATTTGACAGCAACGGAAAAAACAACAACAAGATTTCCTTCTTCAGTCTGAATTTTATATCTCTGATTTTCTTTCTTTTTTTTTTTGGACAAACCTGATCACTACATTTTTTATAAGAATTTATTAGAAGGAAGTTTCTATTCGTCTGATCGTCGGACGAACTGTAAAATACAACAGTAATATATCAGCAAATATTCTGTTTCTGTTTTCTGAATTATGATGTCATCATTAGCTTTATATATATATATATATATATATATACACACACATACACAAAAGTTTAGGACATTATGATGCTGCTCACTAAAGTCAGAAAACAAAAAACCAGGCTGAAATCCATCCTGCTTGTCATTACGAATTAGAAAAGAACAAAACAATTTAATGACATCTGCTTTCTCAGTTGAACATGTATAGTCGGAGAGATCTGAGGCGTCTCGTCTAGATGTATTCGCTTCTTAATTCCTTGCAAGATTACAAGATGATGAAGTATGTAATGACTTGCTGGTAGCCAGCTGTCTGGGAAAAGTCCGAGAAACAATCGCTGCTGAGGTGTTCAGGAAATTGAGACTTGTGAAAAGCCTAGTCATTTTATTTTAGAATATAAATAAGAACCTAATATTGTTCTATCCATCAAGTATGAATAAGCTGTGACAAGATCCTGGCACTCATTATTAAGAAATTCTTTTCGTACTATTCAGAAGAAACATGTGATCGGTCGGCTTGTCCTTCAAACTGTGCGCAAGGCTTAGCATGTCAAATAAACAAAAGACTTGCCATTAGTTATTAATGGCATAAAAAAAAAAGGGAAAATGTCAAATCCTGTGGTCACATTAACTTGTAAACTCTTGGCACATAATATACAGTTTCTGCAAATGAACCAGTAGATTTCAAATTGTCTCTTGCTTGTATAATAAATTGTATTGCAGATAACAGTTTACATTTTCTACGCTTTTTTATATGTAATTTATCTCGGGCCATGTCGGATTTAGAGAATCTGTGCTATTCCCAGTCATGCTTTTACTCAAGTCTTGCTCAGATTTTCTCACATTACAGCCACCTCTATCTGTCTCTATTGCTACATTGTGTTGGGGTCTTATCTTCCCACACCACATCTCCTGTTTCCTCATGATCCACATCCTTTATCTGTTCTGTATGACACAATCTTGGGTACTCGTGTCTCTTAACGGATGGTGTCTCTCGACACTATCCTCTTCTTCCAGATGGTCTTCCGTTGCATGATGGATTTTTAGGTGAAGTACATGTTCTGTCCATTGTGAGGAATCTAGTTGTGCCTGCCAGGTGTGTTAATGTGTTAATGATCAAGTGCAGGCTTGTTCGTGCATGTATAATGCATGCTAATTTTCTGCCTGTGAATGGTAGGGTGAAAATTGTACATGATACATAAAATTGTATATGATAATATGGTCGCTATGGTTGCAGTCGTCAGCATAATTATATGGCATAATAAGCAGTGAATCATCAATGAAAGTTTTAGTGATTATTCGTTTTGATTTTACTGCCTGTGAAATCAACACGCTACTGTGAAAGTACAGTATGGTATCCACTTAATATTATATCTGTTTGTGGTTGATAAGAATAACCCTGGGATTTTAGTTCCTGTTGCTTTGACTTTGAAAGTAGGTTTCAACTGTCATGTCGCTCTGTTGGTTATTTCCCCAGGTTGTTATGTGTTGTCTTTAGTACTGTAGTTAAAGCTTAGCAGTGGGAGTGGGAGCCGAATGGGAATAATATCCCGCTGAACTTCAGTGTATGTCATCTGCTGACTTTAATATGGTGGTTTTTGTGTGACAAAAACTAAAATCAGTCATAACAGGAACTAGGCAACAAAACTGAAAGAATGCCATGTTTATGTCTCTTATTCGGCATCATTTCTCAGAGAAAGCTTGGCGTCTCAGGGTGATGTGCTTTTATTGCATGCATGAGTTATTTACGTGTCAATTTGTTTGAATATAATGACAGCTTTCAGTATTTTGTGAGATTGCACCTTTTTTCAGTCCGTATGCCCATATGTTTTAATGTCAGATTTGTAGTTATAAAAGATCTTTGGTTGAGTCACTCATCAAGTAGGCAGCGTGCCGTGCGTGTGCGGTTCTCACGGAAAGGTCACAATGAGACGGTATACAAACGGCAGACTGAGGAAAATAGTCCTCTGCCCTGTTGTGCTGCTTGAAATGGAAGCTGTGGGAATGATACGACCCCTAATATAGACCGAGAGGGGAGCGCCAAAGAGATAGAGAGCTCTACTGACTAGTACAAAGTGTCTTCTGTAACTTCCCTCTGCCTGTGTTTGTTTGCTTGTGACATATTTTGTTTCTGTGGTTACTCTGTAAATAAAAAGAATAAGAGGTCAACATAGGAGTTGTTTTTTTCTTCTTTCAATCCACCCTATTAAATATACCAGGAGACAATTATTAGTATTTGCACATGAGTAATTAAAACAGATTCTTTTACCTCAGGGTCTTCAGAATTTGGTCCATATTATGTTAACTGCACCCATGAAAAAAATGACAAGCTGTCACTAACAATAAATGTACAGTATTAGTTAAGTTCTGTGGTGTAGGCTTCAGTTAAACCTTTAGGTACACGGCTCATAGTAGCGCTCCTTCAGGTTTAAACAGAAGTGATATAAGGAACAATAAGGACACATGCCAGAGCACAATCACCTATACACACTCATTAACTTAAAGATGCAAATCAGCCTATAACACATGGCTTTGGACTGGGGGATGAAACTGAAACATCTAGAGGAAACCTCTAAAGCATGGGGAGAACATCCAAACTCTAAGCACACAGGTTGAAGGAACCTCAACCCCTGAGGTGTGAGGCAAGCATGCTAACCACTAAGCCGCCATGCCCACATTGTTGTTCTTACTGTCATCTTTAATAGTATTTCCTTTATTAACAATTTATCATTAGCCATGTCCATTTATCTACCGTCGCGTCCACTTTACCTCACTTCCACAGAACGTGAGCACTCACCGATTGCTTCGTGAGCATGAAAGTGATGTAAATGATATGCTGTTGCACTCACCGTCTCCAGAGATCTCACCTCAATTGAGAGTTTTTGAAGTAGTTTCCTCCATCACAATAATCAAAACAGCATTTGAAGGACCATTCTTTTGAAGGAATACTGACAGCTCTGAAATATATCCATCTAAAAAAAAATAAATAATCTGTTCCAAGGTGCATTGGATATTTTCTGGTGGTTTGTGGTGGCCCAAGACAGATTATGCTTGTAGAGAATGTATGTTAAGAGTTATATATTAGATCACATTGTTTTTTGTATGATAGTGTACAGTATGTGTGTGTGTGTGTGTTGGCTATGTATGGATTGTGTGGTATGGTACTAGGGATCAGATCTCAGTACTCTATTTACTCGATGCTGTTTGAGTATTTTTGGTTTTGATGGAGGCAGAAATATTTCCGGTGGGTAACACTGAAAGTGTTGATTTCCAGTTCATGAGGATAGCTTCCTGTCTGCTGATTAATGCCGTTGAGGTGTTCTTTGCCATACTGATTACTGAATTGTCACCTAACTGACAAAGTGCAGGAGATAAGAGGAGTGAGAACAGTACACTAAATTCATGTCAGAAATGTTTTATGGTTGTGGGATTTATCATGCAGTGCTTTAAGGGCAATGTGAACAGATTTCAGAAGCTGGTCTATCTCATTTTAAACCTTAAATTTTCTGACTTATTCTGGAACTTTTCAGCAGTCTGTATAGTACATGACCAGTGGACAGTGTACTCATCTATCCATTCTACACAGGATTGCAGGTACCATGGAGTCTATCACAGAGGAGTCAAGGCACACCCTAGACATGGTGCCATCTCACTGAAGGGCAAAATCACACACATGCTCACTCAATCTAGTCTAGGAACTGGGGGAGGAAACTGGAAACCTTGAAACTCCCCAAAAATGGAGTGGGAGTAGGAATCGAACCCCCAACCATTGAGGTTCCTGAACGGGCTAACAACTAAGTCACCTTAGCTCTACAAATTGTATCCATATTACCATATAAGTTCATAAATAGGTTGTCTTTATATCTCCCAGCCCATTACTATGAACTCTATTTTACTTCTAAGTATAATGTGACTATTTGAGTGGCAGTCCTGATGAATTTCTATAACACAGTAAGAATTACTTACTGACTGATTTCCATTATCTCATGCAAGATGTGCTGTTGATATTGATGGGCAAATGTCAGACAAAATAATTGTCTGTTGTGATCTGCTACCATCGCAGACACCCTCTCTTGTCAAGCAGTGGTTATTATGCATATATGCATCATATGCAAAAGTGACAAATTTTGGGCTTGATATCTGGTGTGACGTTTGATGGTCACCTTCATCATGTAACTGTCCAAAAAGCTGTTAATATCATATCAAAAATATATTTTTGTTTTATAAAAGGAAAACGGTATACATTTACTGTCACTTTATTATGAAAATATATATTGAGTTAGAACATCCATCTGACCTCAGTCTTTTGTGACATGGACACAAGAAGATATTGTAAACCTGCCTCTTCAGGTTCAGGTCCATGTTGGCATGATTACATGTAGGTTTATCTTATGTTCTACCCAGGATGATTTAATTCCTTAATTCCTAACACGGGTGATGCATTTAACACAAAACGGAGATGATATACAACGTGACTTTTTGAAGAGAAATCTTTTCTAAAATTGTATGACTTTTTTCATCACGCTTTTCAGAATACAAAAAAAACCCCTTTACTTCTAATGAAACTTCTGACATTTAATAAAAATGCACAAATGTATCTGTATTTTTCAGTATTCATCGACCACCTCAGGAAATAATGTGGAATTTGCAAGTGACATTCAGGTCCTAATTGTTGTTCTGTATAGTCTTATGAACCACTGAATATGTGGCAATATATCAAATTCATCAGATAACAATGAGGCGCCTATTGATTTCCAAAGCTGCAGCAGACGCAATTATATTACTTATTAATAAAACAGACAATTTTATTCCTGTAGGTTTTGCCCTGATTCGGAAAGTTGAATGAACAAATTTCCATTACCAAATATAAAAGCACCTGACAATTTTCTTTATATTTGCTGTGGGATCCCGACAAACTGCACCAACCCTTAGTGATAAGTTTGGCTAGAAGGAAAATATTATCGTTGTGAGGTTGTGGTTAGGCGTTTGGCTGTAATCTCATTTCAGTACTGACAAATGTGTTTTC
>NC_062521.1:4751227-4793727 GCF_022655615.1 Tachysurus fulvidraco | reverse complement strand
TATGTGTGTGCCCCTTGTGGATTGTCAAATGTGCTTGTGTGGTTCTCTTTTGTGTGTGTGTGTGTGTGTGTGTGTGTGTGTGTGTGTGTGTGTGTGTGTGTGTGTGTGTGTGTGTGTGTGTGTGTGCGCATGCCTCTTGTGGACTGTCAAATGTGCTTGTGTGGTTTCTGTGTGGGTGAGTGTGTGAGTGTGTGTGTGTGTGTGTGTGTGTGTGTGTGTGTGTGTGGGTGAGTGTGTGTACTGTATGTATATACACGTTCTGATTGGCATGCATCATTTGCTGCTTTGTATATGAGTGTTTTTACAGCTCTGTGTAAAATCTGTGTTATTTACCCATTTCACCACGGGCAAAATATTAAATCAGGTAAAGGTCAGTACAGAAGGTTATGCCCTGGTTTACAAACCCTTCCGGTTTTAGGAATATTTTGATTACATGTTTAATGCAGTGGTTAATATCGAGTGAAGCTTTTTTCAGGAAGCTTGCTGAAGCTGATTAATCTGTGTGTGTGTGTGTGTGTGTGTGTGTGTGTGTGTGTGTGTGTGTGTGTGTGTGTGTGTGTGTGTGTGTGTGTGTGTGTGTGTGTGTGTGTGTGTGTGTGTGTGTGTGTGTGCAAGCCACTGGTAAATCCTGTTGTTAACCAGAACCTAAAAGAAACCTGTTTAGTAACCAGCCAGTCTGTATGTACTTTGGAAAGCAGATTCCGCGTAAAGAGAAATAAGATGCAGCTTTCACTTGTTTACTGATCGAGTTCAGCATTAGCTGTTTGAGCAAGGGGCACGTAAGGGGCTGATCCCAGAGCTACGTTTGCTCAGACAACGGGCTCGCGGCTGGTGGTTGGTTAAACCTCCGGGTTCTCTCGCTAGTCGAGCATCTTTTGATGATGCTAAGGTCTTTGATCGCACAGGAAACATCGCACACGTTACACCCAGCCTGGCCTGCTGCGGAAACCAAACAGATGGCCATTAAATTCCACTCTCCTTTGTTTTATTTTCCCGAAAGAATTGCGCATTCTTTTATCACTGTCATGAAGGAGGGAGAAAATGTGCTGATTAAAAATATGCAGGATGAGAGATCATGAGTAGTTTCTCTGCGCCTGTATTGACTAATGTACTTGTGAGTCGATTTATAATAAGTAAATACACAAGTTAAAAAAAAATATATCAAATTTTTTAGCCAAAATACATTCAAATCTGTTTTTATGAAGATATTTCCCAGAAGATTTTATTCCTTTTCCCAAAGTCTTTTCCTTTTGCTACAGGAAAGGATCAAATTCCAAAACTTGTACACATCTTGTAACATCGCGACTGGAAGTAAAACAGTCAAAGACTTATAACAGAACCCGGTTTTTCTTCACAATTCATCCAGAGCCTCAAAGCCCCACGGAGCCCAGCGGACAGCTCGTAAACTCACCCTGGCACATGCAGAGCGGCACAAGGAGCACGCTTTCATAACAGAAAGAATCCTTTCTCTTTCAGCAAGACTTTTTATAGCATTATCTGGCTAGTCTGCTACAGTGCTACAGTGTTCTGATCTCACCGAATGAGCAGGCTCATGTTGTACAGAGAGCCTCTCAAACCACATACTGCACATACTGCTGTACTGTGTAGGTGCAGCAACACCCACGGTATCAAACAAGAGCATCTCACCATGATGTTTTATACCAGAGAAGGGGAAATTCCCGAGTCGTACAACATCTAGCTATGTAAGGAAGCGCCATTCATTCATTCATTCATTCATTCATTTTCTACCGCTTTATCCGAACTATTCTCGGGTCACGGGGAGCCTGTGCCTATCTCAGGTGTCATCGGGCATCGAGGCAGGATACACCCTGGACGGAGTGCCAACCCATCGCAGCGCACACACACACTCTCATTCACTCACACACACACTACGGACAATTTTCCAGAGGTGCCAATCGACCTACCAAGCATGTCTTTGGACCGGGGGAGGAAACCGGAGTACCCAGAGGAAACCCCCGAGGCACGGGGAATCAAACCCCCAACCCTGGAGGTGTGAGGCAAACGTGCTAACCACTAAGCCACCGTGCCCCCCCAAGGAAGCGCGATTGAGACATTTAAATTCATGAACTGAGACATCCAGAACAAACAGAATGCACCCGGTCTGGACATGGGCATGTGTCAGTACCATACACACGCTCACGTCGGCCCACATTTCCGCAGGTCTGCCCCGGCAACACGCTTCACTTCTTTTCGACCGCGGCTTGTTAATCACCGAATCAGTCTGGAGCTACGCAAGCATAAAGGCCTAATTACCCCAAGCTTGATTAGTCACCGAATATTATGAGAAAGGGAGGAAAAATAAAGGGGGGATTAATAATGTCAGCGAACTGCCCACAGCGTTAGAACAAAGAACAGAAATATGAAGAAGAATCCTTTTAGATACTGTCACTCCACAGGCCATCATTAACCATCCCGAACAATAACACTCCTGTATTATTCTTGAGCATCGAATTACTGTATTTTGGCCCCTCCTTTGTATTTAAAGCTTAAGCCTGTATACTTTATCATTTTAATACCGCAAGATGGTTCCAAGAGAAAATAGAACATGAGTTATTCGCAGCCATTCCTTTCTGGTGTGAAATTAAAGCCGACGTACGTTTTAGCAGACCGCATTTCTGTAGCGCTGCCACAAGGCTCTCTGACATCAAGAATGAATTGCATTCTTTTCTGGATCTGAGCCCGGTGCAGAGATTGTAGCCACCAATCTTTATACACCAGATTTTGCCGTGACATCCTGGTGAATATTATCTGTGAAAGTTTTTCCCCACATTGGCTGCTTCCTCCCTTTTGTGCTTCGTCTTCCGTACAAAAACTAATATATGAGACGTCGGGTCTATTGCTGTCCTAGCTATCCATCGATTGCTGATAAATGTCATAGTGTGGAATCCATCACTGGCTTCTCTGTACGTCTTGAATGAGTACAATAACCTTCTGTGTCATCCTTCTCTAATACTCGCACTCGCGCACATTCTCCCTCTCACTGACATCGGCGTATTATAGATAAAGTGTTTGTTGTGGCCTTCCTTTATCACACCGACCCTTTTGTATGGTACATTCGGTAGTTGAGGTCAGAGGGCGAAGCGTTCCGGTCGAGCGAGATGAAGCGGGGTCAAAGTTCTTGACATGGCAATTTGTGGTTCGGTCAGCAGGAGACAATCCTCACAATGGACTCCTGTGAAGTGTAGCCTAGCCCCTGTGCTATAGGAACTCCAGTGGTTTCTCACTTAGCCTAATGAGACTCGATCGGCTGAAGCGAGAGCTTTTTATTATCCAAGGCTATGACGCAACAAGCTTCAAGGTTTATTGACGATCTCCCCCAGTGTCACATCTGCTGTCAAAAGCAGGAGCCAGCACACATTAATGCTCATGCAAGTGAAACCTGCACATCATTCACTGTTTGCTATCTAGACTCTTTTATATAGAGCACTAAATATAGCACCACTAAGGGAGACACCAGACGTACCGGTGAGTGTTCTGGAAACACATCATCATGATTTGCTGTCACAAACCGAATGCTAACCATTTCCATTTAAACCTAACCTTCTCTCCTTTTCTCAATCTATTACCTGTTGGATTTAGTCATGAATAAATACCATTTATTTACATCCGCACCAAAAATGAGCTGCTCGGGTATCCATCAGGTATCTATCCTGAAATAACTGTTACGCTTTGACTGCATTTGCAGTGCAGTGCTTAATAATATCATGAAATATGCAGTATACATTCAGAAATACAATTGAACAAGAAGTTCAGACATATCCAAAGGGAAGGTTTTTGGCACATGATGTCTCAGGAAGTTTATCCTTGCCACTATCATTAAGGATCGAAATCTACAGTTGAAGTTCTGTAAAGTTCTTTAAAGTTCTGCTTACTGACTGTTTCTGTTAGTAAAAGTACCATATATATAAAATTATCTTAAAAAAAAATATATATCTCCAGTTACAGCAGGAGAGTTTTGTCTGGTTGCTTGCTTTTTCTCGGCTGAACAGCCAAACAGAGAGCTTTGGTCTCACAGTGGCCTCTGATGTCAGGTCAAACATGCTGGATGTCACTGGTGACTCTACGGACAAGGGCCGACTATTACCGACATTGTTGGTCACACCGCACTCTCCAAATGGCAGCTGACTGCCGGTGCTTGTGGCTACCGACTGACAAGCAGCGTTTCAGGTCAGGACCCTTGACCTGCGTTTACTGAACCGAGCCTCCAGAGTTGGGAATGACCGAAGAACGATCTTCTATGTTTTTGAAAAATTTTAAGCAGTAAGGAACCGACCTGCTTTCTCAAGGTATGACGGGCAATTTTTTTGTATTGCAAAGCACAACCATATTGAAAAATATGCAGTTGAAAAATGAGGCAGGGATTCAAGCAGAGATTCACATGGTGAATGTTTCCCTAGTGCACTATTACAACAACAGTGTGGACCATTCCGAGATATCGAGCTCTTATCATAACTTCTAGTGTTCCTCATTGGGAAATCATCACTCTCACACAGAGATGGATTCCTTTTCTCCAGTCCATCAAACGAATCTCATGTACATCAGAAGGCTCTCAGAAGGTTTGGATTTATTAGTATATTACAAAAGCTGTTTGCTTTATTGTGGCTTGGAAAAGCTACAGGACATGGAATATCTCTGCAGTTGTCAAATGCTATCAAACACAAGGCAAATGCTAGTGTGATTACTAGCTATCTAAATCTGTTTGTCTTCCTTTTCATTTATTTGCCGTCCATCCGTCATACTTCAATCCATCTATCTGTGAAGTGATCATGTCAGGTCAGAAGGCCACGTCGTAGTTCGGTTTCTCCATCACTTTTACTTCTGGGGAATTAGAAAATAGCATCCTTCTATGCACTCCAGAGCCTCTCTTATAGTGGCACTTTGTTTTGATAGTTTGATGCTGATAGTTTATGAAATAAAATTAAAATAAATTAGAAATAGGGAAAAAGAAACAAGTTCTCGTTGTTGTCGTAATTGTTGTTGCTGTTGTATCCCATAAAACCCCCTCAAGCATTTTAAAAACCGAACAAACGTTCAGCTGGCATCTTGAGAAATTGTGAGTATCAAAATGTAATTATAACAATGTTCTTTGCTCAGGCACAGTAACACACATTAACAGTCTGTTTGCACTTTTGGAGACTTACAATCAACCTCAGAAACATAATATCGGGTCATTGAAGAACAGAGAAAAGCGAAGTTTAAAAAGATTATGTCTATAGCTGGTGATAACCCTGACATCGGACGTTGTAAAGGGTCTAGCCACGGAGTCGCGGTTTCCCCCGAAAGCACGGCAGCAGAGAGATCATCGTTAAACGGTAGAGGGAGAATCACATTAGCACTCACTCCATCACTTAACATGGTATTAACTTTATGATGCTTTTGGGAAACGGCGACAGCTAGTCCGTGGTAAATGTCTTACAGAGTGCCAAGTCGCTTTCTAAAGACAATGAATGAATTAATTACCATATTTCGGATCAGACCAAAATGAACTGTACTACCGCGTTGAACGACGGCATGTGTGATTAGAAATACCTTTATACTGTATCTATCATCTCCTGGAGGACCTTTACAGATTTTAGCAGAGAAAGAAATAACCAAAATAACCCAACCTTTACCCAAGTAGTCGATCTTTACCTTAAAGCTGTACAATTTCCACCTCATTCAAGCCTTTCGTTGACATTTCTCAATTAGGGCAGGCAAAACTCAGGCAGGGGAAGAACTCTCTTTTCATCCACCCAGAGATTAAACTTGATTAAAGTATTAAACCTCCCCATTTAACCCCCTGACACAGCACAGGCGGCTGCGCTATCAAGGCTATTACACCGCAATAATTTGGAGATTGTCCATTTGAATGGATCCCCATCCAGCAGTAAGGGAAGTTTTACTGGCTCATGGGGTGTGCTCAAAGCCCAGTTTAATAAAGCTGGTCTGTCACGAGCTGTTAAAGGCTGAGGAGAGAACAATAAACAAAGGTGCGCTTTTTCATCTTCCTTTTTCGGCGAGATAATCACGCTAGCAAACTCCATCTAGCCAATGGCTCCATATTTACTGTATATAAGCTCCACCATTCACACAATATCTCGCAATATCTTCGACGGCATCTCCGTCTCTGTGGGTTATTGTGTATTCTGGAATGGTGTGCGGAAAATGAATGTGCTATCTAAAATGCTGTTTAGGTTGATTTCAGCATGGCATTTCTATTTTTATTTTTTTTGGGCTAGGTGCCTGAAGGTGTAAACAGGCCACTCCGCTCTTATAGCACGGCCTTTTCATCATGCTAGAATGATGGAGACCCATCTGGTGTATGCAGATAGGGCTTATCGGTTGCAGGGGTGGATGGGATCTTGGTGGCAGGTAAGGAGAGGAAGCAGCGGATCAGCCACTCCTACCCCGACACAGCGACCAGTGTCTTTTATTCCTCCAAACGGATAGAAGAGTTTGCAAAGACAGCTGATAATGCCTTATATTAGACAAGAACTCTATAACTCTCCGTCTACCTCGACAGAGCCGAGATAGTCTTCAGCTTAGCGATTTCTCTTGTTGTTTCCCAGGTGCCGTGCCATTGGAGAAGCGATCTGTTCTTCTCGAGGAACGATCTGAAATTGAATCTTCTTAAACGTGGCTCTTGCGGCAGCCCGGAGTTAATGCGTCTCTACTCTCAGTCGCTGCCGTTTAATTTCAAGGGGGTACAGGTGCTTGGTGAACTGAAGAGTGTTTGTGCGTTTTGCTGGACATGAATGGAGAGCTTGATTTATTGCTCGGTGGGATTAAAGATCAACAAGATGCCTGCTGATCCAGCAGATCTTTTCTGGCATGAGATTAGGGGCAGTCTTGTAAAGCTTGGTAGGATGTTGCTTTCTCCATGTTAATGATTAAACAACGGATCATTAATTAGCTCCCCTTACTGGTTGCAACATTTGGCAGATGACACCACTGACTCCGATTGCTGGAAAGTAGTCACTTGTTTCTTTTGCCTCATGGTGGATAACCGAGGCATGATGACACCTCTGCGTTTACGTCCGTTCATTAGCACCCTACACTAGGTGCTCTATTCAGAGTTGCCTGAGTGCATTACTCGCAAATCCTCTAAAGAGGAAACAAAGCAAAGACCCATGACAAGCTCAGGGTTGGATGTTAGACAACCTTGGCCAATATGTGTGCCCCCAATCTCCACCCCGCTCTGTATTTGCTTGCCGATTACGGATAATAGCCTGTGTATAAAACAGGCAGATTTAACTGGTGTAGGATGCACATAGCGCTTGGTTTTATGACGCTGTAACCTTTTTATAGCTGTGCTGGTACAGCTGAAGGTAAGGGGGATTGCAGCAGTACAGACAGCACCAACTGCTTAACAGAGTGACCAAAGCAGGGTGTTCAGTAACGAGCAACTAGACGTGCAATAGCTTACTATTTTCAATAAAACCTGTTTAGATGGACTTTTGATACAAATCTGTCACATGAGCTCCGAATGCGCTGATAGTACTGGCGCATTTTTAGAAGGGGTAAAAAAAAAAAAAAAATCTGTTTTCCCCCACCTCTCCCTCACTGTGAGGTCCCCTTGATGAATGAGTGAGTACTGGTGATCAATGTGTCAGAGGCCTGTTTTCCTAAACAGAAGTGTTGCCGGAGGCATGACCTCTCCACCTGACCACAGAGGGAAAGAGACACGACAGGACCAATGTAGAGCCTGCTAGGCACATTAACTCCCCCTCTTTCTCTCCGCATTCCTTACCTTTGTCCGTAGGCGGTGCCCAGGTGGACTGATGACCCCCGGATGTGGGACGACCCGACATGCATTTGCCAACACTCGTATCATTTTTCGCCTCCTTGAAATTTTACCCAGGAAGCTCAATGTTACAGCTGGCCTGGCTGTTCAGCCTCAGGAGGAAGGAAAGAGGTCAACAGTCATAGTCATTCCTCCCGGTGTGTGTTTAAGAGAAGACGAGGCACACCGGAGCCTGCCTCCCTTGGGGCAGACCCGTCCAAATTCCTCCTTCAAGGTCCCAAATACGAGCACCTGTTTATGGCCTCAACCTTCCATGACCTCCTCTGTGGCAGCCTTCTCTTTGTGTCCCTCAGTGAACTGATGGTCTTTTCGAATGTCTTTTAATGTCAGATTCTTTGTGCTGGAATCTCTGCCTCCTCTCGAGTCTGTCTTCGCACGTACCTGCTTAGTTGTCAGATGATAAGTGAAGTGTCAGATCGAGCGAGAGGCTTTGATGGAAGTCATTCTCAGTGTGTATTACCGAAGCACAAAGCAAAAATGAGACATCAGGACAGGATGGAAAGCCCCGTAGCTTTGTGAGGTAATTTTTTATTTTTTTTTCTAACGTACCATGCTGACAACCCTGTCAAAGCTCACTCATTTAGGCTAGCTTGTACTGTAGTCTTCTGAATAGAACCACAAACAGAGCAAGGGCATCCATTTTCCTCACAAATTCTTTATCAGAGTCTTCAAGAACAAGCCAGAGAGAACGATTTCATGCTTTCAGCTTCTTAATGGCATTATTGCAAAAAGGCCATTAGTCTAGATGGGTGCTTTGCCTCAGCTGGGGCTCAGGGGAGAGTGATTTTGCTCATGTTTTTGAAAGTTTGAGTCTTCTTGCTCTGTTTTCTCTTTAAACAACAAAAAGTGCAGTGCTTTTTGTTTATTTATTGTTTACTGTTTATCCACTGGCTGGCTGTTTATTTGCTGCCAGTCTTTTTTTTTTCTTTTTTTTGCATTTTAGATCCTTTACTTCAAGGGCACCAGCTGTTCTTGTCTTCATCGTGTGCTTCCAGTATCTGTTGTAGGCAACAGAACAATCACAGAGATTGCTTAATTGATGAGAACAGTAGAGTTCTTTGTTTACTCAGGTGTGTATGTCTGCCTCACCGTCTCCGTCTTTCTCTCTCTCTCTCTCTCTCCCTCTCTTTCTCTCTCTCTCTCTCTCTGAATAATGAGCGAAGCCTTTGAAAGCAGATGTTCCCTCTTCATCAAGCTCTTCAGACAGGCCCTGTTGAAAAATACTAGGAGAGAGAGAGACAGAGAGGGATGAGAAGTATTAAAGAGCTCAATTGACTAATTAAAAAAAAATGTTGGCGTCTGTCATGCTGATGGCAACAATGCACTTAAGCATGTTAAGCGAAGCACCATGCAGCGTAATGCCATTTGACACAGATGAGCAAAGGTCCTCAACCTTTCTGACAGCCTCTTTTGCTCTTTTTTCGGAATTACATCTTCACACTTGGCAGGGAATCGAGTTCAAGCAGCACTTCACACATATTTGTGCAACCTGATTTGCTTCTTTTTGCCCTATTTCCGCCGTCATATCGTCAACCGCTTTATAGCGAGTTTTTCTTTCTGAGAAAATATACAATCAATAAAAAAAAAAAAACACAAGGAAACTGAATAGGAAACAAAAGATCAAGACTTTTGGTGCCACCTTAATGGTAGAAGAAGAAAATCAATAAGATCAAAAATTGTATCCAAGACGAAACATACTGTTCATGGAGAAGCAGATGCACCTGTGGCAGATCGAGAGGATTCTCTAACACTGAATCCGAGCTGTTTAATATGGGGTAAAATGCAGAGCAGCATCTATGCTATGGGAAAAAAAAAAATTTAAATAATAGAATAGAACAGAACGAGGCATAGAAGCCTTTATTATCGCCACATATACATTACAGCGGAATTTTTTTCTTTACATACCCCAACTGAGGAGGTTGGGGTCAGAGTGCAGGGGCAGCTATGATACAGCGCCCCTGGAGCAGGAATGGTTGAGGGTCTTGCTCAAGGGCCCAGCAGTGGCAGCTTTGCTGTGCTGGGCCTTGATCCTCCGATCAACAACCCAGAGCCTTAACCAGTTGAGCCACCACTGCCCCAAATAATAAAAAAAGAAAAGAAAAATTCTAAATATAAAAACGTATATAAAGCACAGTAAGTGTTTTAAAAAACCAAGTCATCTCTGGTTTTGCTTCAAACAGCATCATATATCCTAGGTAGAGTCACTCATTGCTTGTCTATAGTCAAACTGTAGAATAAAAAAACAAGCTGACTCCAGCTCTGGATATTGTATCAGGTTTCTGGGGGCTAGATTCAATATCAATGTTTCATAAGTGTTGAAACAGCTGTAATGGATGCACAGCGGTAAAATCTAGTTACTCCATTCGAGCGAGTGTGGGAAAGGAACTGGGATGAAATCAGTGCACTATCTGCATCATTGTTTTATATGATGCTCTGCCATCAAAGAGTTATTTTGGATATAATAAAAAAATGCATATAAACATTTAAAAGAAAGAATTTGGGCCAAAAAAAAAAGCCATTACGATGATCCAGCTGACCTTGAATGGGTGCCTTGTTAACCCATAATGCATTTCATCTTGTTCAAGGTTCAGTGCAGGTCACATGGAGCCTATAGCGGAAGACCTCTGACATGACATATTGAAGCAAGCTGTGTTTTTATTCAGCTGCACCAACTCGGCGTTCGTCTTGTGTCGAATTTAAAGGCACGGACATCCGTTCCTGTCACCACGTAGCCGGGCGGATATACGGATGAGCAACATGTCTGTAAATGCTTCACCTATCTATCGCCTACTGGGATTTCGGCGTTCGTTAGCGTCGTCAGGACATAAGTCATAAGACGAGCTGAACTCGTTGAGCTCCTGTTACAACATGTATATGTATTTTAATATAACTTATTATTAATGCTGACGTAAATCGTTGTTGCAGATTTGTGTACAGTATACACTCGATCCATTAATAGAAATTATTTTTATCTTTTTTTTTTAGCTGAGAATTTCCACTAAGGCGTTATAATAAGCTTTCCACAACAAGGGTTGAAATGTCCCCTGAGTTTCTTCCTGGAGAGTTCTGCTTGACTATGGAGTGTAAATCATTTTAAACGCCTTGGCAGGGGTCATTTGACAAGGGGTTAAAGCAGGGCAGTATTTTTTACCCTATGACACAAGGTCAACTAGAACCCCAGGCCTAAGGCATGTTTTAGCGGATCGGTTCATGCAAGAGGTCGTCGGCTTGATCTTTCCATCTGGTTGAGGCCTTAATCAGATCCACGATGCGAAATCTTTATTGTCAACAGCTTCTTATATATCGATGCTGCCTGTTTTAAATTTAGCGTATCGGTACGGCGTCGAAAACAAACTAGCCTCATTCATTCGTTTATTCATTTCAATACATTTTTATTTATTTATTTAACAAAAAGCCGATTGTTTCGTCTAGTTATCGAGTCATTGTTATTTGGATACCAGAGCATTTTTTTAAGTCTACACGCGAGTCTGGCCGTCACTCCTGTGCGAAAACCTGCTGCACGATCCCAGCATTCTGGTGTTGCTTTGTATTCGAGAGCGAGATGGAAGTCACCGTGCGTGTCACACTGTCTTTCTCACTTGAGGTTTTTGTCATGCTGCTGCTTTCTCACTTCTCTGGCCTCCTGTTCACACACACTCACGCTTGTGTCCAGGGCTCGATATATATTCTCTAGCTCACCACGCCAGTGCAGTCACTTATGTTCCAGGTTTAGCGGTTCTCCAGGATTTTACTAGCCAACACGTTGGCACACTAATTGTAATGTGCAATTGAAAAACAGAAAAATGGATCATGTGCAGTGGTATATTTTTGGTTTAAAATATTTCCCAGCACTTTAGTTTCTTCTCAGCTGCCATGTCATGTTTCTTTATCCTCATGCTCTGGCAGTGAGCAATATTAGTTTCAGCTAATACAAGCTAACAGTCAAAGTTAGCTGTATATTAAGTCTTAATCACTGAGGCATCTCCAGGGTCCCTGGTTCGATCCTGAGCTCAGGTTCCAGATCTGTGTGGAGTTGTGAATGTTCTCCTTTCTGAGTTTCCTCAGGGTTCTCTGGTTTCCTCCCACCTCCCAAAAATACGCCTGTAAGTAGATCGACTATACTAAAGTGCATCCCGCCGAGACACTCTTAACACGCTACATGTAGCGTTTTTGAGTCTCGACCGCAGCGAACGTGAAAGATTATATCCCAGGTCTTTGTATGTGTCCCGTCTAGACACCATCAGGGTGTCTCATAAAACAGGCATCCCTGGAGGTGGGTGTGGGTTGTTTACCGAGCGCTTCGTACATGTTCATTGTTGTAGGAAAGAGATAAAGAGAGAGATGGTGGAGAATGACTTTCTAGAAACTGTTATTGCCACTTTAAGTGTAAAAACAAGGCCATTGAGAGGCTGCTGTGAGCGAGGTTTATGAGGCAGAGAGAGAGAAAGAAAGAGAAGGAAAGAAGAAATGGCTAATCACATCTAGTATACATTAAAAGTAGTCTTGAGTGGAAAAAATAACCAGGTTTTTAAGCAGCTCTTTAATTAAACCTTTCCGATATTCTTGCCTTAACGGATGGCATGATAGCGCGGCTAGGTTTTTCATTACGTGTTCCCTTAGTAAGAAGTTTAAAAGATGGGAACTTTTATATACTAGAAGTCTAATCCAACGCCTGGATTTGTATGTGATCATCCAATACGTAACGTATCTCAGCAAGTGATTTCTCTGTACATAACGTAGTTGATAATATACACCGATGATATTAGCCTCCAAACTAGTCGCTTTAAACCGGCACCTTCAATGTTTGCCCATAAGGATTAGGAAATTGTACAGTTGTTATCCCCGCTGCTTAACACAGCTCGTGAGAACCGATTCACATCCACCAATGCACATGCTCCTGTTGCAGTTTAAGGCGTTTGCTTCATTTACAACGACAACTCGTAGCTCACTCGGGGTAATTAATTCTTTTCGAAAGTCATCCTTGATAACCGGAAAAAAAGTCTAGCTAGTCTTCTGGTTTGTAAATCTGTCATCTGTGTCATCAGTTTATATTAATAACTAGAAAGGAATCTTTACTATATAACAGAAACTGAGATTTTTTTTTCTTCTCTTCAAATCACTTGTCTAAGTTTAGATATCAGCAGGACAGCTTGTGCGAGGTTTTTTCCGCAGCCAGCCCAGCACTCATTTCATATTCCTTGACAAGGAGGCGGACAACTTGTCATTTCTGTAGTTCTTTTCTTTTTGTCTTGAAAAGACTCCCAGCTCTTTAGTATCAGTAGCTTAGCCGAAGCCTACAGTTTGTCACTGCTCAGGAGCCGAAATGTGCCGTGGAAGATCGTTGGTTAGCATCGTTCCTGCACCATTTTGTGTCATATTTGTGTCAGCGGTACATCGACCGGGTTTGAGAAAGGCCCGTGGTGTCTATGTGAACAAGTGGAGATGAATCCTGATTGTTCCTCATCGTAATATTTTTTCAGTCGTTGTGGAATTCCTTTAACTAATTAATTAATGTTAAGGCTGTAAGTGCAGACATCACTACAGTGAATAGCGACCTAGCCGTGTATTAGCAACCTAGCAGTGTCGCAACCGGTATGCTCCTGTGTTAACATAAACTTTCAAGCATGTTTATACCAAAAGCGACAAGACGAGCTCGACGGCCGCTTAAGATTACACACACGTTGTAGAATAGTGTAGCGATAGAAGTCAGGAAACAATAATGACGCAACAGTACAGTGCGAAATAGAAAGAGCAGCCATCAAAAAAATGTTTATTTAGCTAGAATAAAGATGTCACTGTGTATGTGTGTGTATATAAACAATATACAATATAATATATATTGTGTGTGTGTGTGTGTGTGTGTGTGTGTGTGTGTGTGTGTGTGTGAACCTTTTCCTGCATATTCCACCCACACCAATTGAACAGCAGTGTTTTTAAATCCACAAAAAAAAAAAAAACGCAGCCAATCTGCTCTTCTTAAAATCCAATTTAACCTCTGATTCTTTTTTTTTTTTTTGTTATCTTTATTATTACCATTTGCTGGATGTAGTAATGAGTACTTTAAAACGTACATCAGTAATCATTTCGATCTTTAAAGTACAAGAAGCTTATAACGTTTCTAAAATAAATCCTTTGACACACATGAACGTGGGGGGGGGGGAGCACGGCGAAGTGTTATAGTATCAGTGAGGTTAAAAACTTGATCGTTTTAAAAGGTAAAATCCCATTTATGTCAGATGCTGAAGTAGAGATGCTGTTTTGATAGTTGCGGTTATCCGTCGCGCATAAGAATTGATTATCGTATCGGTTTCGTTGGTTTAGTATTTCGTGTTTTGATCTGTATTTACAATGCCGCATGCTCAGGTCTCTGGATGGAAGTACAATTAAAAACTACTGGAGGACCTTGTTACCTGTAGTCGACCCGTCTGATTCGGAATGACACTTGGATAGATTCTGACACGTTCATCATACACCGCTGCTCCAACATCAAGTGTAAACGATCGTATGTTCGATGTTTGGAGCTGACATTAATTAAAGTCTGCTTATATTATAAAGGTTTTGACAGTGCATCGTTTACACTTCGTACTCTGTACGTAGCATACGATGGTGTCGTACCCTAATTACTTGTCTTGGTACCGTTCTCGCTTTCTTTTCTTCTATCTGTCTCTCTATATATATTTTGCTCTGTTATGACCCGTGACTGCTGCTCGTATTACCTGAAATCCTCAGTAGACGTGTAAATTTAGTAAGGTCTAAAGATCTGATAAGGCTCGGAGGACCGATCGCAGCTGATCTAAAACTCCATCTTCCCGTGTCACGGCTCTGGAGTTCAGACTCTTCGCTAGACACAATTATCATTCATTTAATGAAATTGCCCCTGCGTTTCGCAAACATGTTATGAAAGGATAGTTTCCATTAGAACTGGGACACCACCTCCCCCATCTCTGGAGGATCTAATTAAACTAAACTAGTTTCCAGCCCGTTCCAAATGACTTCAGAAAGATCCATTCATTATGTGTGCCCTCCAGTGCTGTTACAAATATACTCAAATATTATATTTATCAATTAAATAGGTTATTAAACGGTGGATGTTGTCGGAAAATCTGCTGCGTCCGAGCTGCTGAGAATTGGGTACTGTACACGTTCTCTCTCTCTCACACACACACACATACACACACACACACACACAGACAGAGTAGTTTGGAATATGTTCAGACTGCTCTGTTAGACTAGAACATTTGCAACATATCGATGAGTTTAGTTTAGAGAGATGAGTTTGAAGATATTTCCGACGGAACGAAAAATTTCTGAGCGCTGCAATCTGTCCGTTTTATCTAAAGGAAGCTCGAATCATCGATTTACAACTCGCTTGCAGTTTCTCAGCAGAGGCTCCAGTTTGTAGTTATTGTAGTCATTGACCCCAGGGAGCAGCCATGATTTATCTTATTTATTTATTTATTTATTTATTTATTTATTTATTTATTTATTTATTTATTTATTTATTTATTTATTTACTACCTTAGATGAACTCACAAGCCACCTGTATCAAAGATTTATTATTCAGGTCTTATAGCTATTAGTCTGACTGTTCACTGACTGAAGAACTTTAATAATTTGAACCTTGACTTTTTCTTTTTTTTTTTTTTTTCGGAAAATGTCCAGTAAGTGGAAAATTCGGGAATAAAGACTTCTATATTTGCAAATTACAAAAAAACAACAAAAAAAAACTGCTGTGATGATGGTGATGATGATGATGATGATGATGATGATGATGGTGGTGGTGGTGATGGTGGCGATGATCATGATGATGATGATGATGAATGTTGTGATGGTGATGATGATGGTGATGGTGATGATGAAGGTGGTGATTGTGATGATGATGATCATGATGGTGATGATGATGATGATGATGATGATGATGATGATAAAGGTGGTGATGTTGATGATCATGGTGATGATGATGATGATGATGATGATGATGATGATGAAGGTGGTGATGGTCATGGTGGTGGTGGTGATGATGAGGAGGAGGAGGAGGAGGAGGAGGAGGAGGATAAAGGTGGTGATGATGATGATCATGGTGGTGATGATGATGAAGGTGGTGATGATGATGATGGTGGTGGTGATGATGATGATGATGGTGGTGATGATGATGATGATGTGGTGATGGTGATGATGGAGATGATGGTGTTGATGATGATGATGACGATGAAGAAGAAGGTGGTGATGGTCATGGTGATGATGATGATGATGATGTGGTGATGGTGATGATGGTGTTGATGATGATGATGATGAAGAAGAAGGTGGTGATGGTGATGATGGAGATGATGATGATGGTGATAATGATAATGATAGATGACAGTGATGAATGTAATAAAGAAGATGATAATGGTGATGATGGTGATTAAGATGATGATAAAGATAAAGATGATGATGAAGGTACAGATAAGGGTGATGAAGTTGATGATGAAGATGATGAAGCTAAAACGATGTCATGTACAAGCTCGGTCAGGTAAAAGGCAGGACCTGATGTAGAATTTAAATGAGCGAGGGTGAGGTGGTCAAATTTGTCCGAATGAATACAAATAAAGTTGGAAGGAAAAAGTTCAAATGCAAATCTTGCTTCTGACCTTAAGCTCAACATTCGTAACTTCTCAGTAAAATCAAGTCAGGCAAATAGTTCTTTTTTTTTTTTTTTGCATGTGTGAGACAATGTCAAGTCTTTATTGTAAATTAAGTTACATTATAACACAAACTTTGGACCTGGACATTAAAAGAAAAAAAAAAATCTACTTTTCCATCACTATAGTTTGTAAATGAACCACTTGATATCTCAAGGCCTGTTATGGTGAAAAATAGCACCTGTGCAGTACGACGAGATCCGTTGTTATTAATTTGACCGTTAAAATGATGAATTGGGTAGAAAGTATGTAGAAAGTAACTTCTAGTCTCTGGAAAGATGACGGGTGTTATGTCTAGGTTGTTTTATAGGTGTCAGATTTATATACTGTGTATAAAACATTGCCCGGTGCCGCACGTACATTTTTCTTGTGTGTATGTTAACATGTGAAGCACCTTTTCTGCTGTCATCATAACATCCATCTTTAATTTAAACCCTTGGTGTAAACGGTGCATTAATTTTCCCTACATAGACGGTGTACACCTACGCCCACGTTGCACTTTAAACATAATCTAAAACACCCCCACACACCCCCCCTGAGCCTTTATATGCTTTGCTACTATCCAGATTTCCCATAATTCACTGGGAGCATGGTGAGCCTGTCAAGAGTCCATTTGGCTAATGGTTCCCTCCTCAAACATGGCGACCGCCAGCTCCTCGGTCCGTGCAGCTTTTCCGTCTCCCGTCTCAGACCTCCCCAGCTGAGGACATGGAGGTTGATGTATTCTGACAGAGACAAATGGCTTAGGGAGAGGTGCAGGGCATTGTGGGATTGGGAGATAACGCCGGAGTAGTTTGAAGCTCACTCTACTGCGCTGGCAGGCCGTGCTCTATTGATTAGAATTGCAGATAACTCAGACTATCAGGTGAGACGGTGAGGCAAACACCAGAGCTTTGAGTGGCAGGATCGTGAGCTCGGAAGTCCAGCGTGTGTGTGTGTGTGTGTGTGTGTGTGTGTGTGAGTAAGTAAGTGAGTGAGTGAGTTCAGCTGCCTAGCAGACCTTGTCAGACTGTGAAAAGAGAGTGTAGCCAGCTGAAGAAAGCACTATTTCTGCTATAATGTTCTCTCATCTTGTTAATTCTTCTCCAGCCAAGAGTTTAGACCACAATCGTGAACTGCAGATAATTACAAGTAAATCTTTTTCGTAAAGATCACTATTCCGGCTCTGAGGTTTATGGCAGCTGTGCGACCGCAGCATGTAGAACATGAATAAACTCAGCCATCCCTTTTTAAAAACTCTTACTTTTTACAATCCTCCCCTTTTCCTGTTCGGCTAACGTCAGTCTGTTTTTGCCCGAACAAAGAAAAACGGCTCGGAATAAATATGCATGTCATTTGTGAACGGTGTCTCATTAGGCATATAGTGATCTCCTTATGTCACACCCCCTTGAGTTAGCATAGAAAGGCTTGACTGAGAGCTGTAAACCTTTGCTAAATATCTTAAATTTAAACTTAACTAGCCTTTACTTAATTGCATGTATGATACTAATTAGACCTTAAGGACATTTATAGACATGTTAATTGGATACACGTGAAAGCTGCCAATTAAGGCTGGCATCTCGTTAAGAGAAAAAGTGCCCTTTGTGGTGCTATGACAAAATCATATCCTAGTTTGCGATTTATTATTATTATTATTATTATTATTATTATTATTATTATTATTATTATTATTATTATTATTATTATTTAAGCTTGGCTTAACTTCAGCGATTCAAGCGAAACAACGTCAGTGTTGTAAATTTTCTTGTATTCCCTCATGAACAAGACCACATTTCTCACACTCATTGTGTCCTGCATACTCCAACTTGCAACCTGATCAGGTCAGGAGGTCAAAAACAAAACCCTTGATGTCACTCTGCTTTTCTTAAATATAAACTTGTTCAGCTTTTTTAGAACGTCAAAAACGACTATGCTCCTCAAAAACTGAGGCTTTATATGATGGGGGGGGGGGTGTTTGTCAGTGGATGTCGGGTCTTCAGTCATGTCTACAGAACAACTACACTAGTGCACTATATAGTGAATGAGCTGCAGTCACGGACACAACCCTCGTGACGGATCTAGTTAAAGTTACTGGAGGTGGAGCCCTGAATGAGTCACTGCAGCTCATTCAGGCATTTCTATATGAGATAATCTCCACACTCCGATAGACACACTGTGTTAAATGTCACTGCCTGTCATCTTAAAGCAACATGCTGGACATGTTGGACATGTACTGTGAAGCCCAGAGGAGTTCCTGGATGAATCTGGCAGTGCTAAATGCATGTCACTTCATCTTCCCCATGCCAAATGGCTCAGACTGCCAAGTCAAGTCAATGCCTACTTAACATGGGCAGCAGTCCTGGCTCTGTGTGTGTGTGTGTGTGTGTGTGTGTGTGTGTGTGTGTGTGTGTGTGTGTGTGTGTGTGTGTGTGTGTGTTTATTAATAAAGCCCTGTATTTATTGTAAATGCAATGTTAGTCCTCTAGTCCCATTCCTTGTGATAGAATCATAAGAATAGTATAATAAAAGTTATGCTAGCGGCTTTCTTTCATTACAGCAGCTCTTGAATTTCCTCCAGGAACAATAAAGTATCTATCTATCTATCTATCTATCTATCTATCTATCTATCTATCTATCTATCTATCTATCTGTCTGTCTGTCTGTCTGTCTGTCTGTCTGTCTGTCTGTCTGTCTGTCTGTCTGTCTGTCTGTCTGTCTGTCTGTTTTTCAGTCTGTCTGTCTGTCTGTCTGTCTATCTGTCTGTCAGTCTGTCTATCTAGCTTTCAGTCTGTCTGGCTGCTATCTGAATTCTATCTAACTATCTGTCTGTCTGTCTGTCTGTCTGTCTGTCTGTCTATCTTTCTGTCTGTCTATCTTTCGGGTCTGTCTGTCTGTCTGTTTGTCTCTCTGTCTGTCTATCTGTTTGTCTGTCTGTCTGTCAGTTTGTCTGTCTGTCTGTCTGTCTGTCTGTCTGTCTGTCTGTCTGTCTGTCTGTCTATCTGTCCTTCTGTCTGTCTGTCAGCATACTCAGGTTGCTTTAGAAAGGCATATTAAAAGATGATCCGACTAGATTAGGATTGTTACTTTCTGATTTTAGCTCATTACCTCATTTAAATGTCATAACCTTTAATAGGACTGATTATCGCTCTTACTGAAATATTGCTATAGAGGTAGAAGTCTCTCCCCCCCTCAAGCTTAAAGGGCAAGTAGTGAGTAGTCACATGGCTTCATCCTGCACACAGCTCACACACTGTTCTTTGTCATTATTTAATTGGATTAACTGATACATTTTCTATCAGCTTTTGATGAGTTCTGGGTTATTGGGTCAGAGGAAGGTGTTTCACTTTGGTTTCAGGCTCCGGAGAAATCTGTAGCACCCTAACCGGCTGGGGCTTGGCAAGACGATGCTCCACCTGTTATGTCGCTTAACAGCAGGGAACAAAAGGATCCTGCTGTCTTTCCGTCTCCATGAAAAAGCAACCAAGCGCATTGTGGGAGCCCCAGACTCGGTCAGACAGCTGGAGCTCACATCAAAACTCAGCAGTAGGGCTTCTTTATGCCTCTTTGCCCTACAGTCTTCTGATTGAGAGATTGTGTGTGTGTGTGTGTGTGTGTGTGTGTGTGTGTGTGTGTGTGTGTGTGTGTGTGTGTGTATGTGTAAAAATAGAGCTACAGTATATTTAGATACTATGGATTTCATGTAGTCACGAAGAACTCAAAGACATATAAAAAAACAAAACGTTTGGTTTAGGCCACGCCCACGTCTGGTTTTAATCCTCATTTACTTATGCATATTTGGAGCACAAACAGGGACATATGTATCATCGTGTTACACACCTGTAAATAGATGATAGATAGATAGATAGATAGATAGATAGATAGATAGATAGATAGATAGATAGATAGATAGATAGAAGGATAGATAGATAGATAGATAGATAGATAGATAGATAGATAGATAGATAGATAGATAGATAGATAGATAGATAGATAGACATACGAATAGATATACAGATGGATAGACGGACAGACAGACAGACAGACAGACATAGCTAGATAGATAGATAGATAGATAGATAGATAGATAGATAGATAGATAGATAGATAGATAGATAGATAGATAGACTATCCGACGGATGGATAGATAGATGTTTAGAAGGATAGACAGAATGATAGATAGATAGATAGATAGATAGATAGATAGATAGATAGATAGATAGATAGATAGATAGATAGATAGATAGATAGACATACGAATAGATATACAGATGCATAGACAGACAGACAGACAGACAGACAGACAGACAGACATAGATAGATAAATAGATAGATAGATAGATAGATAGATAGATAGATAGAAGGATAGACAGAATGATATAGATAGATAGATAGATAGATAGATAGATAGACATACGAATAGATATACAGATGCATAGACAGACAGACAGACAGACAGACAGACAGACAGACAGACAGACAGACAGACATAGATAGATAAATAGATAGATAGATAGATAGATAGATAGATAGATAGATAGATAGATAGATAGATAGATAGAAGGATAGACAGAATGATATAGATAGATAGATAGATAGATAGATAGATAGATAGATAGATAGATAGATAGATAGATAGATAGATAGACAGATCACTGTATTAAGAACACTACACGAATAGAGAAAACTACGTTGCATTAATTTACTTCTTTTGCACGTCATCGTTTATTTTATTTTTTCTTTCCCTTATTGACAAGAAAACTGCTTTAAACAACAGTTTCAGTTCCACGAATAGACGAGGAAAAAAAAAGTGCAAATGCGCCTCGACTTTTGCCCCCTGATTGTGTGAATATGAAAATTGGAAACGCCATCACATTTATCAGCTTCTTGTTTCTTAAGAAAAGCAGAAAACCTGCTTTGACCAGACTGCACACTTTCAAATGAATTTCTATGATTCTGTCAAAAAAAGAAAAGAAAAAGAAAACATTCGAGTAAGTGTATATGTCTTTATTACCTATTATTTACCAGACGCAGTAAGGATAATACAGAAATGAATGGAATATAAGATGCTGCAATAATATAAAATATAAGTGAGATATTCAGGATATCAGATTTGTCTGTGAGCCGCCTAGAAATAAAGGAAAAGAAATGGTCAGAGAAAGCGACCGGTTACTTTACAGCCGGTCCTTATGTTTGAATTGTGATGTGATTCATACTGTTATACTTCTATTTCATTCCTTTTTTGTCCTCCATGTAAACACTTTTATGAGACATGGGAGAAGTATGACTAGAACCATATCACATAACGCCTGCGCGTATTAACGCTTTCCTAGAAAACGGACACATTTCCTCTCATAAATGGAAGACATTTTTTTTTAAGCTATAATATTGTGTACCATTTTCTTCTCCCCCGAATCCCTCATGCTGAAGGATGGTAATTCACATCACCCCGAGGCCAATGAAGGGTGTTTGAGGGCAGGAGGTCTTGCATGGCTGCATACATCTAGAGAAGTGATGAGTCAGGCACGGAGGAACATGGCTGAATGAGGGAGAGCCGATGCGTGACAGTCTTTAAGTGCATCCTCCCTGTCCATCAAAACCTGGAGTGACAGAGCACACAATTACTTTCACAGATTGTCCCTGGAGAGAGGAACTGCACCCTTTCTTTCTCGCCCCACAGAGAGAGAGAGAGAGAGAGAGAGAGAGAGAGAGAGAGAGAGACAGAGACAGACCGAGAGACAGACAGAGAGACAGACAGAGAGAGAGACAGAGTGAGTGAGAGAGAGAGAGAGAGAGAGAGAGAGAGAGAGAGAGTGAGATATATATATATATATATATAGAGAGAGAGAGAGGGAGAGAGACAGAAAGAGAGGGAGAGAGACAGAGACAGACAGAGAGAGAGAGAGAGAGAGAGAGAGAGACAGAGACAGACAGAGAGAGAGAGAGAGAGGGAGAGAGAGGGAGAGGGCAGACAGAAAGAGAGGGAGAGAGACAGAAAGAGAGGGAGACAGACAGAGACAGAGAGAGGGGGGGCAGACAGCAAGAGAGGGAGAGAGAGAGCGAGAGAGAGACAGACAGAGTGAGACAGAGAGAGAGATAGAGAGAGAGGCAGACAGAAAGAGAGGGAGAGAGACAGAGAGAGAGAGGGGGGGGCAGACAGAAAGAGAGGGAGAGAGAGAGAGACAGAGACACAGAGAGAGAGAGAGAGAGAGAGAATGAAAGAGAAGAGAGAGAGAGAATGTTTGTTTATTCACATATTCCAACAACTTCTTGATTCAAATTCTCAAATCTGATTGGTTAAAAGGTTTCAGTCATTTTAATGCGAATGCTCCATTTAACCTACAAACAATTAATAGATGAAAAGACACAGAATTAATAACGAAAGGAAGGAAAATATATAAGCGCTGATCAGGTGTAGCTTCATGTAATGAAAGATTTATTTAATATTTATGACAAATGACAGAAGATGGATGGAGCGAGTGTTCAGAGCAACTCTATCAGGAGTTCAGCATCACTCAGTATGACGTGTCGTTCTTTATACATTTAATCTCTAATTGTTGTGGAATAATAGAAATGTTCAGAAGTGTGGACTTGGTCAGAAGTGACGCTGTGGTGAAAATATAAAGCTTAAGGACTTTATAAACATGGCTAAAGTGATGTGAGACCATTCCTGACTACAATAAAGCTACTGAAAGCTTTTGTCACTTTTTATGTCAAGTGACAGATTTTTGTGATTCTTGGCTGACTCACGTTACAGTGCGATGACAACCGACATTGTAGCTCAGTTTACTTCTGCCAGAGTGACTCTCTGTCTCTCTCTCTCTCTGTGTGTGTGTCTCTCTCTCTCTTTATTTCCAACTTTATACCTACTTTCGCTCTCTCTCTCTCTTTATTTCTGACTCTATATCTACTTTCTCTCTCTCTCTCTCTCTCTCTCTCTCTCTCTCTCTCTCTTTCTCTCTCTGTGTGTGTCTCTCTCTCTCTCTCTCTCTCTCTCTTTATTTCCGACTCCATACCTACTCTCTCTCTCTCTCTCTCTCTCTCTCTCTCTCTCTCTCTCTCTCCCTCCCTCTCTCCCTCTCTCTCTCTTTATTTCTGACTCTATATCTACTTTCTCTCTCTCTCTCTCTTTATTTCTGACTCTATACCTACTTTTTGTCTCTCTCTCTCTCTCTCTCTCTCTCTCTCTCTCTCTCTCTCTCTCTCTCTCTCTCTCTCTTTATTTCTGACTCTATACCTACTTTTTGTCTCTCTTTCCTTCATTCTCTCTCTCTCTCTCTCTCTCTCTCTCTCTCTCTCGCTTTTATGTTGAAATGGTGTTATGCAAATGTTATCTGTTTTATTGATGATGATGAGCTAATTTTTAACACCCTTTTACACTAAACATCTTTTAAAAAAAAAGTGCTGCTAGTTTTTAACATTGTATCGTAAATTATTGCTAATTTAATAAAGCTGAGTTAAAAATAAAAAAAAATCTCTCTCTCTCTCTCTCTCTCTCTCTCTCTCTCTCTCTCAAACCAAATATAACATTCAGTTAAGCAAGTTAAGGTTGCTCAAAAAAAAAGAAGAAAAAAATCATTTAAATAGCAAAATGAAGTGCACTTTTTTTTAAATGTGCCAGAGACAATATACATAACACTGTCATTCTAGTGTAAAGTCTTATTTAAAATAAATTAAAAAAAAGCAGAAATGTAGATGAGTTAAAATGTGAGTGCACAAACTTTAATTAATGAACAAACTAGTTTAATAAGGGTCAGCTACAGTAGATACAGTACAGTACAGCAGCCTGTTTGCTGCTGTGTGATGACCTGTAGTCACTATGACCTACTCGGGTCTTTGAGAGAATATGTAGGGGTCTCAGACCCTTCTAGTATCAAGCATCACCTATTGTATACTTTTTAAATCATGAACTAATGGGTTACGTCACAGCTTCGATTGTCGACTCACAGGATGTTTGTTTCGGTCCGTCCCAGTCAGCACAAGGTCGGGATTTCGGCTATTTTTTTTAAACGTCAGGACCTTCTGAGGGCAACAAAGGGTTTAAACAGGCAGCTGTTAATGCTTAATCTCTCCCATGCTGACACCAGCCGAATTAATTGATAGCACTCTCTGGAAGTCTGCAGGAAAGTTGTCAAGGCTCATCAGATAAATCACAGGGCGGGATTCCACTGTGGCGTTTACTGTCTCCGGCTTCAGCCACTTCGTCTTTGTGTTTGCTCGGGGTTTATGATAAGGGGGCCGTGGAGAAGGAGGGCGGGGGTCGATGGGCTGGTGGTTCAAAGCGCAGACAGACAGTGTGTGTGTGTGTTCTTATGTCTCTTTGTACTGACAGCCATTAAAAAGAAATAAGACATTATTCCGAGGCTGTAGTGATGCTATGAAACTTCCGAATAACTTCATACGCTCGATCGGATCTGCACATGGGGTCGAATATCTGACTTATATCCATTTACTCGAGTAATTGCTTTATCTTGTTGTTGTTTTTTTTCTTTTACAGTCAGAACTGGTTAAACAAAGGATATAAACATATCGCTTTCACAACACCTTAAACATTAACTATAGAAATAAATGACGCACACTCCCACATAGACATACCCCAGTTTACTACCAAAATATGCTGAAAGAAGCAGTTGTTTATAGTAGTTTTATAACTAATACCTCTCTAAGGGTTTGCATCATACAAAAAAGCTGACCGTGAGGTCTCTAACATTTCCTCACCAGATGTTATATAACGGCGTCAGACTCCACGAGCAGAAAAAGCGCCATTGCTTTAAAAGCGCCATTAATTTGAGGTGTTAGCTGTTTTGGAGTTACACGGGGAAATAAATCCGCCTCGACGTTCATTTTTCACCTTCGAAGTTTTACGGCCTCTAAAGCCGCGTCGGCCGTCCGCAATCACAACAGCCATCAACAGCCTTTTTTTTTTATCTGTTCCATCCTGTTATACATCAGGCTGACATACGAGATATGTTGCTTTATTGTGTTTTTACACAAATGGAGGCGATGCCAAAGCAGGACAAAGCAATTAAATCCAGCACTGGCTGAAGTCTTATCAGTGGCCTGGCTTGTTGTGTCAGGGTCTGAAAAAATAAATGATAATATTAATATTTGGTGGCAGCAATTTCAGTCCTTCCTCCTTTAACCAGGTGGAACAGGTGATGGTGTAACTCCTTCCAGCTGAGATTCAAGGCAAGACTCTACAGCTGATTACAGCGTTTGTTTCACTGCAGATTAAGATTATGTGAATGATGTTGGCTAATTAAATACGCCTACATTTGCACATCTAAAACAATTCGTTGATGCTAAAGGGACAAAATGGACAATGGTGGTTTTATTGTTTTAGTCTCTGATGTAATGTAGAGTTTATTCAGACTGGTGCACTAAACAGAAAGCATCCATCGAGCTTCAGGTGAAATAACCACCCTGTACATGTAATATAATTCTCAGTAGAAACAGAACGCTGGTCATCTAGTCACAAAGAGTATGGATTTATTTATTACCTTCTTTACTTGCTGACTGAAGTCACACCTTCCACTCTGTTAGTAAGTTTCAGTGCAGCAGCAACACAGAACAAAAAAAGGGGGGGGGGAGAGAGAGCGTAGAGAGAGACAGAGAGAGAGAGAGAGAGAGAGAGAGAGGGAGAGAGAGAGAGAGAGAGGAGAGGAGGGAAGAGAGAGGGAGAGAGAGAGGGAAAGAGGAGGAGAGAGGAGGACAAAATGAGAGAGAGAGAGAGAGAGAGGAGGGTAGAGAGAGAGGAGAGAAAAAGAGAGATAGGAGAGAGAGCGAGAGAGAGAAAGAGAGAGAAGAGAGAGAGAGAGAAAGAGAGAAGAGAGAGAGTGAGAGAGAGAGAAAGAGACAGAGAGAGAAAAAGAGAGAGAGAAAGAGAGAGAGGAGAGAGAGAGAGCTAGAGAGGAGAGAGAGGAGAGACGAGAGAGAGAGAGAGAGAGAGCGAGCAGAGAGGGAGAGAAAAGAGAGAGAGAGAGAGAGGAGAGAGAGAGAGAGATAGAGAGAGTAGAATGGCTATATCTCGGATTCGTATAGCTATAGCTAGATATAGAGAGAGATAGCGAGCGCGATAGTCTCCTCGCATTCTCATCGCTCTATCTCTCTCGATCTCTCTCGATCTGTATCTACCCCCCCACCTCTCATCTCTTTCTCTCTCTCCTCTCCTATTTCTTCATTGCACCCTCTCTCTCTCTCTCTCTCTCTCTCTCTCTCTCTCTCTCTCTCTCTCTCTCTCTCTCTCTCTCTCTCTCTCTCTCTCTCTCTCTCTCTCTCCTTTTTGACGGACAGCCCACATTACACATTTGGCCCATAATTGCATGCACTCGATGGCCACCGTTGTATTTTCTTTCTTTTTCTTTTTTTGCCCTCAGTAATAACATTTGAACAGAGGCCTTCTGTCCCGGAGCTCACCTTTGACTGCACTTTATTTACCTTAGTGCCACAAGGCTGAGCAAACATTCATGAGAAACTCGCCTCACTATCGTCCCCTCGAGCGGACACAAAGCCTAAGGATCTTTTTCCTTTACCTTAACGTATTACATTCTCAGGATCGGGCACATGTGAACAGAAAAAAGTCTTTAAACAATTACTCACCTATAATCCATGTGCACTACGACGTTACCTGAAGTCGGCAGCATCAATCATTTATCAGATTTCCTTTTTGGCTTTTTTACGATGAAGTTGTTCTGCTGCTTGTGAAAACCTGGTCCTTAAAGCATAGTTTCTTCATAATTCTTGTACAATATTCTGAGATGATTTTAATAACATCGAAGGATGATGCAATCACTATACAACTTCATGTATTTTTATTTTTATCCGCTCGGGCTACACGACGTAGCAGCTCCATAAAAATCCCCTGTGAAATTTGAGATGAGTTGAAACGTGGCGACGGTTATGGTTTTATCTTAAAGTATGGAAACGTGCGCTGAAGATTAAATTCAAATGAATCATTTCTGTCTGGTTGTATCTGTAATTGTATTTGGTTTTTATCCGTATTATAAAGATGTCTTAGCGTGATATTTAGCAGTCTGTAGTCTTTATAGAACGTTTATCTCTGGATTATTTATACTATGGATATCTCTCAATTAGATATGTGTTTGTATAGTGTCTCCTGTGTGTGTGTGTGTGTGTGTGTGTGTGAGTGTGAGTGTGAGTGTGTGATAGGATCTATATTATGAGGCGGCTGAAGTAATCGTAGCTCAGGTACTGACGGCCACATCAGCAAAATACGTGATGTTCTGGAAGCCAAATGACTTCGGTGTTGAGTATGGAATGGTAGATGATGATGATAGTGTGTGTTGTGTTGTGTAAACACATGTGTAACCCTGTGACTTATGACCCGTTTGGATGGTGTGGCATGTCTCCTGCGTGTCTGCTCGAGCGACTACGTTTGAAGGGTACGGTCGAGGCAGGTCTGCCGCACTTCTTACAAAAAGAAGGACCTGAAACCCGAGTCTTGCAAAAACAAAGCGTAAAACAATCACAGCAGCCACCAAGTGTCCCCGCTCAGCCGGGGGTTGGCACCGGGCCGTCCGCAGCTGTTCCAGTCCTGCCACTCCGGTGCCAGGTCTGGTAACCAAACCTGGACAATTCACGAGCGCAGGAATGTTTTTTCTTGAGATGCCTTTACAGCTCGTCCCTGGGGTCATCCGATTCCCCGATGTTAAAGTGAACACCTACAGTAGCTGTGTACAAATGTACAAATTAGTCTCGACATTCATTTCTAATAATAATACATCGTGCTTTCTGACGAGTTTTAAACGACCGTCCCGTAACATTTGCCAGTCTTGGTTCAGCTAATTGAGGTAATTATTAGGCCATTTGTGAACTGAGGTATAAAAGAGCAGGCAGAAAAATAGAAATAGTAGCCAAAGAGGAGGCATTTAAATTGCACATTGTCAAAATGTTTGTGAATGTCACATAGATTTGCTGCGGATCGAGTTAATGGTCTCACGGCGATTAAAATTCATGCGTAAATTATGGTCGCTAATTACAGACAACTGTAGTGGCTTTTTTTTTCTTTTTTTTCTTTCCTTGACTCGATTATTAAGGCCAGCATTTCCAATTCATTAGGAGTTGCTACACTTTTCACTGGAAACATTCTTCCTAAGTCGTACAACTGAAATCGGAAGTATTCTTTAGATTTAACGTTATACTGGAACTCTATTTAGTTTTATTCATACAGTGTTTTCAAATACTTTCAAATAATCTTCATGTTTTTTTTTTGAGAGCCCTTGACTAAGACAATATGACACTCGTCCTTTCCTGTTTTCTTTTTTTCCTTCTTCATCACAATCCCTTAGTGCAGTTGATATAGCGACAGGGGATGAGACTTGTAATATCTGACATTTAGAGCACCGAGAATGCCTGATTGGCACTTGATTAGGGCTTAATTCATGCCATTATCTCCTTCAGTGCAATTAGCTGGATAGAAAATTGTGTGGTAAATCACAGGGGTTGGGAAAGCGAGGGCTGGAGTTGCTAACGCGCTCTGAATACATTGGGGCAAGAAATCTGCGATTTTTTTCTTTCTTTCTCCTGCCATACCTGTGACAGCACCGTCGTGATGCTACCTCTGTCTGACAGATTAGCATGCTAGCAGAGCGCCTCTGTTCATAATCAGTTCATCCAGGCCAATTTAGTATATTCAGGCCTTGTTTCTCACCCAAACCCACCCTAACCCACCCTTCTGTGCACTTCATGGCAGCTCTTCCCCCAGGCCTGATCTCCAAACCTCACCAGGGACGGAAAATAATTAGGGAGGGAAAATTGTGCCTGACACCATTTTTGAAAGGCAGGGTATTGTAATGAAAGCGGAGCAAGACTTCTCAGTATCAGAATGGGAGGCAAAAAAAAAAGAAGAAGAAGAAGAGCGGGAGCAGAGAGAAGAAAAGGGAGAGTGAGTGCTCTATGAGAAAGCCTGAGGAAGGTTCACACAGATTTAGTGGCTAGTTAGAATGCCTGCAGGAGATCGTCACCATGCCAAGGTTACTCCACCGCTCGCTTTGTCTAATCGGGCCACTGTCGTAAGTGCAGGAAGACATGAAAGTGCTCTGTTGCCTGTAAACTTCTCTTATTCATTCTTACCTTCATAAATTTGTCCAAGAAAATAAAAACGGATAAAACCGGCCGTCGTCTCACGTCGGAAGACGTCCCGAGCGGCTACGGAACAGAAAAGATACATAGGAGTATGGTATCTAAAAATATATAAAAGAAATATGACCAAGAATAACATAAGACATAATATAATATTTCACAGCTATCCAGCGTGAACACAGAATGCAGAGGTGGACAGAGGAGTAAGGGTTAAATACAGTATAGCACTGCAGGAAGCCGAGAGAAGACGGGACATTTCTTTACCTACCCGGTCATTTACCATTAACGGAAACTAGGTCCGTCCTGTTACAGCGGATGTTCCGCGAAGGCACTGCTACGGTTATTAAAAACTGAAAATGTATGCGACAGATACACTTCTCCTGGCACGGATCGGCAGTTTTAACCCCATTACGGATGTCTGCACATCAATAGTTCCATTAACATGTTGTTATAACAAGGTTGCTAATCTTTGGGAAAACTCCTGCAGCGAATCATTGGCAGACGTTGAGATCGTTTCGCTGTAACTGACAATTTTTGCTGAATAAATTCCAGCACTTTTGCGTATCGAATTATTTTATTTATTTATTTATTTATTTATTTATTTATTTATTTATTTATTTAAATATCCATACCCAGAAACTTTTCCCCACAGCTGAGACGTTTGGCATGCAGCCCCGGTCCCCGCTGAGAGCAGATTTATGTGACACGTTCGGCTCTCGGAGGTGACAATAAACGCCACACTTAGCTAATGAGGATCAGGCATCGCCTCCATGAGTTCGCACTCTCATCTTTAGCGTTGCAATCAGCAGGGAATTCCTTCTTAAATCCCTCTTAGATTAGAAAATAAATTGACAGCCCGTCTCGCATCTGGGTCATGCTTCTGCTGCCACAAAGGCTGAGACCTGCTTTCTGTGTTGTTAATTCATTTGTTATGAGCAGAAATCATTTCGGTCGCTAGGGAGACCTATATTTTTTCAGCCTCAGGCAGATTCCCCCTGGGTCGCCGTGCTGTTTTATTGATTCTTGCAGTTACATTGTTTTGGATTTTTTCGTCGTCGCTTCTAAGTTGGGCAACAGCTGTGACCGTGCCAACGAAGCCCCAGAACTTGCTCTCATTACACAGGCTGAATGCTTGGAACTTTCATATCTGAATTCATCTCTGCATATTCCTGCTGAGGTGACTGAGGGATTGAGAGATTAAGGTATTGAACTGCCAGAAGAGTCCAGCATTAGCACCTAAAGCGTTTTCAGATTGCCTGTCTTTAGAAAGCTGCGAATTCGTATTTTGATGCCTCTTCTCGGTCTACAGAGAGGCACAGCCGAGCTGCCAGTCATCCTCTCGGAATGCGTCCCATTCAAATGGAGTCAAATTAAACTGGTGTCACTTTGAAATAATGGCACCGAAGCCGTCAGCAACCCACTCAGTCATTATTTCCGAGGGTAGCCAGTATGCAGAGAATTAATATCAGTCTGGTTATGGCTCAAGAATCATTTTTAATACATCCCTGTAGTGTGTGCTGACAGTTTCTCAGCTGTAGTTATTAGTCACATGGGAACTCAACAGTCTGTCCTGATACCAATATTCTACAGGGAAATGTTGCAAACTTTATTGTTCGATGACAGATGGTCATTTCACAACTGGTCACACTCTGTACTTCGGGATAATGTCACGTCTGTGCAGTTTTACTTCTAGATCATTCTTTCGGAGTCTCGTATTAATAACATATAAAGAAAAAGCTGTCGGAATTCTGAACGGATGACATTCGTGACTCATACGCTAGTCCACCATACATGACTTATGGCCTAGTGTGTGAGTAATTCACATATTGTGAGAACTTAATAGACCCACGAGTTGACTACAGTCTCAAACTATTCAGAAGTTACACAAGACTTTACCAGATGAGATGAACTTTGTGTCTCAGTACACACGATTTCCACACTGTGTATCAGCTTAAACTTTGACCTTAAAAGTGACGTCTCCGTTGTTTGAAAGCCAATGTTGACATATAAAATCACCAAAACAAACACACCCCTAACCCAAATGGGTCCCACCCCTGTATCGATAGCTCCGCCCACACATACATACGTAACCCAGGTGACTAATGGAAAGAAACGTGTCTTTATCATAGCTGAAGGGAAGAACAATACGATTGCAGATAAACAAACAAGCAAAAATGACACACAAGCATAATCATGTAAAGGACAAAGGCATATATTAGTTCTGTGTAACAAAGAAAAACCAACATTACTCACCTATCGAGAAGGAAAAAAGCGCCTCGGCGTCTTAAGTAAAGTCGGCCACATATTCACAGGTTGGAGTTTCCCGAGTCAATAACTCCTGAGCTAAACGCTGTTACTACACAAAACACGGTTGTAGCTGCCTCTCTACATTACTACGATAGAAAAGAGGTGTTATTTGTGTAGTAACAGCGTTTAGCTCAGGAGTTATTGACTCGGGAAACTCCAATCTGTGAATATGTGGCCAACTTCCTGCTCCTTCAATTCTCTCCAGCGCTGGAAAGCTGATCCTATATTAACACGTCCTACTTCTTACCTTATCGTAAGCCTTTCTTCTCTTTCTTTCTTTGTTTTTATCCTCCGTGTCGTGCCGACTCGGTTTTCTGAAGCGTTTCTCAAAAATCAGAGACCCCACCTTTAAGCACAGTTATCTTGTGCGATATCAGCTCGAGCTCGATTAGTATTTCATGAGGTTCCCCAGTTAACTTTTGCATAGAGGACGGGCCTGTAATTTATTAGTCCTGTTACATTTGTTAGATGTTATTGCGATACTCTGAGACATTTCTGCCCATGCTCTCTTGATCCCAGTCTGGGGATAAGATCACTCAGCTTCTGTTGGAACACAATTACAGCAAACTCTTACTTATGCTGATCTACTTAAGCTCTCCTGTTTAAGCTCAGCCTTGTACACTACCATTTAAAAAAAAGAGAAGTCGTCCCTGCTGTAGCTTCATCCCAAATAAAATCTGTCTCGGAAGCTCCTTTTCTCCGTCGTCGTTAGTAATCAGACCACACGGTACTTGTTCGTTTACGTCTTTGACGGATTATTGCATCCTTTGTTTTATAGTTCTGCTGAATGATTTATACGTAAGATAAAAGGTTCTATGTGACCGAACTCCGGCTCGCTCTTGTCGTCTCTTTAACTCCGTCGCTCGGCATCTTTTCTCGAGGAAAAAAAAAAAAAAAGTTAACCTATTCAACACATTTGTTTTCTCCTCCCCAAATTGGCTCCCTTGTTTGCGATTTCAATCTGAGGTAGGACGAGGAGTAAAATCAAAACCTGTTCAGCCTTTTTTCCAATGATAAAAGCTCTAAATCCAGCAGGGAATTTGGCTCCCGCGGGTTCAGAGCGAATCGAATGTATATTGATGCGCGGCTCCATTTGTAACAAAAAAATAAAAAATTACTTACAGTGAACGGCTTCGTACGTGACGCATCTCCATAGAAATCAGGTCTGAGTAAAAGTGTTAGTTTTTCATCTTGAGAAATGTGTGAGATGAATTTAAATCATCGCTGTTAATAGACTACAGTGACCTTCAGTGTTCAAATATAATAAGCTATGGAGTAAATTCCACTCCGAGAACGCCTGGCAGGTGAATACAGCAGTCATGATACCGGGAAACGTTTACGTTACGGAGACGAACGGAAAAAAACTGCGATTTAAAATATCAGTCTTGAAGGAATAGGGTTAAAATCACTGGTCTCCTCCACACTATGACGCGTCGGCGTCACGGACTACGCGTTTACAAATTTATGATTCACACAATTTGGATGCGATGATTTGCAGATGTCCGTGACTCGGATGTTTATAATGTCTGGTGCATCTGCAAATCATTTTGTGTTTACTACACGGAGGTGAAAAAGGGATTTGTTTTTTAGAAGAGGAGTGCGAACGAACGGCACTGTGTATATCAGAACGATACACAAATCAAACCTTTTTGTTAAACAGACAGAAATAAGTGGACATACGATACCTGGTATACACCGCCAGAACACATCAGGCTGCCATTAGGCGACTGGAACATTGACTGGAATTCTTGACTCGTGATCGTTCGGTCATAAACATGGTGAATTATTATCGTAGCGTCGCTCACGTCTGATATAAATCTATCAATCATTTGTTGCTAGTGTGTGTCTGTGTGTGTCCTGAGGAGAAGCTCGCCTTGTAGAAAACAGATCCCACAGTACGTGCATTCGCAAGAAAATATCGCCTTAGGTTCACAAGTTCTTAATAAGTTTCATGCGGTTCCAGCAACCACAATCGCAAAAAAAAAAAAAGTGTTTTCTTATTTAATTCAACAATAAAACTAGATTTTATATGGAAACCTCCAGGCTAGATAATGGTGAGATGGTGGGATTGGACTGTGTTTGGACCTCGATGACAAACCTGTATAATCAGACTTCAGTGTTAGATGATTCTGAGAAGCAGCAATGGTGTCGGTTCTCAGGGAAGCCAGTGATGAAGGTGTTGGACTACCGCTTTGAAGGTTGTGAGTTCAAACCTCATGATCGCCAAGCCGCCACTGCTGGGTCCTTGATCAAAGCGCATAATCCTCAGCTGTAAAAACAAAAAAACCAAATAAAATGTGAGTCGGCTAAAAGCATAAATGTAGATGCTCTAACGATGACGGATATTTTCACCTGTTGCATTTCCCTCACTGAAACTTTTTGATATGAGGTTCACACTTTTTCCCTCGCTGTTAATTTTCCTCATATGTTTTCACCAGGCCTGCTATGGAACTCCTGAGGTTTAACAGCTTTGTTGGGAAAGAAATGGTTGTCGTCCTGCCCAGATCCATTGGCTTCTATTTTTTTTTTTACTGGCACAGATACTTTCTGAAATGAGCTTAAATGAGCAAAAATGTTTTGGCCATCGCATTGTTGCATCGTTGGGAAAGGAATAGCATGTTCATTACAAAATCACTGTGACCGTAGAGGCCTGGAATCCAACCGAGACGAAGTTAGTTGCGAAGATAACAAGGAAAGTTTTTTTTTGTACTTGTGACTTGTTTACATAGCTATACGTGTGAGCTAGCCCCTTTGTATGTTAATCTAGTTTGCCAATGGTTTGAATCCATTTGTGTAGCCTGTTCATTTCACAACTCCTTATAGTTTAACTTTTAACTCTTGTAGAATTTTCTGTTAATGGCGTTTCGCTGAAAGATAAAAGTTTTGGAAAAATATAAGTATGAAATATAAATAGGTCTGCAGGTTAAAATGGAAATAATGAGCTGTTTGCATGCTCGGTCATTGTGTTCATATGGACACAAACCCCATGGACAAGACTTCAGCTCAAAGCAGAAAGCAATGACCTTGAATGTACTGCTAAAGCAATAATGTGCTTTTTTTTTCTCTGAAGGCTGTGCAGGCATTGACTAGTCTTGGGCAATATCGATTTTTCTTCGGTTGCCATTTTTTAACTTGGATTTTAATTGTCCAAAAAAGATAGCACGCATCGTCGACAGCGACGATGATGACAACTCCTCTAGGTGGCGTATTTTAAGCTGAGGCTTAGACTGTACTTTCTCACAAGCCTACAGTAGAATTGACCAGGCAAGTCGATCCGTCGTTGTTGTTTTTTTGTTTTTTCACATTTATAGTATTTGATAGACACTATATTCAAAGAAACTTTAAACAAACAAACAAACAAAAAGGGTTTTATAATTAAAAAAAATCTATAAAGCCACGTTCACACTGCAGATAAAAGTGGCCCAAATCTGATTTTTTTGGGGTCAAGTGACCAGGTCAGACTTCTTCAGGAGTAGTGTGAACACTCAAATCTAGCCCAGATCTGATTTTTTTCAAATCAGATTTAGACCACTTCCACTTCCCAAATCTGATTTTTTTCCAATGTGGCCGCAGTGTGCCACCCAAGGCGGATTTGATGCGACTTTTACGTCAATCTATATCGATATTCGTCAAAATTATGCGCCGGCGAGTACGCACACAAACGTGACTACGCCTACAAAATGGATCAAATAATCAAAAGTTGCCCTCGACATCCGAAAATATTTTCAAAACACCGCGTCTCTGTGCTGCCATTACACAAACATTTAGAAAGAAAAGCGAAAATGTTTACTTCCTCCATAACCTCGCCAACTTTAGCGCAACGGCGTGCTGCGTGTGACGCCATCGTTATCGTTCGTTTGCGCATGCGGGTCAGTTCGAAACAGCAAACAGTTCACACTGGTATCTGATATAGGCCACATTTTAAAAGGTAATGTGAACAGCCAAACAAAAAAAAAATCAGATCTGAGCAAAATATCCGAATTGAGCATTAGGACTTGCAGTGTGAACGTGGCCTAATTCTAGTGTTTAATAGTAGTGTATGAGTGTACAGCAAAAAAAAAAAAAAAAAAAAAAAGAAAAGGTTGGCCTTCAGCGTGCAGTCTAAGACTTTCAGTGTATTACGGCTGTCTGCTTATCCAGGGAAAGTTCATTCTGTCACCCGGGTGTCAGAGGTACAGAGAAGAGCCTGGAAGCATAGCTTCCTTTCACCTTAAGGGATGGTGGGTTGAGTTAAGCCATAGTAGGTGCTTGAAGGGAGTGTAGTGCAGTGCAGGGTTTAATGGGTGCCTTTAGGGAGGTTGGGGTCTGCTTTTGGCTTTGTAGCCAAGCACAGATATTTTAAATCTGATGCGGGTAGCTAGAGACAAGCCAGGAAGCCAGAGTGACGTGGGAGAACTTGGCGAGATTGCATTCAGGATGAGTTGCAGGGTAGATGGTGCTCAGGGGAAGACCTGCCAGGCACGAGCTGCAGTAGTCCAATCTGAAGAAGATGAGGGACTGAACAAGCACCTGAGGTGTCCCTCTGGTGGGAAATGGCTGAAGCCTCCTGATATTGTTGTTTACATGAAAACAGAAGGGCTTTAAATTAGGAAGAACTGAAAAAGATTGCTTTATAGGTCTGGCAGAACATCAAACCAGTCTGATAACCAGAGTCTAGTGATGTTTTAAAGGAAGTCATTGATTTTCAAATGTGCAATAATTATGACGTCGTGTTTAAGGTCTTTAAGTCATTTGTGATCACTCGTTGTTAACGGATTGAAGAGCATTTACCGTAGCTAGTAGGCTGCTTTCGTTTTCAGCTCGTCGGTAGTCATTTTTTCTACTTATACTCTTTAGTTTTCTCAAAATCCATCAGAAATCTTCCACGTCCAGTCGCCGGGTTTCAGTACATTAAACATGAATGACCGCAGTATTTTTCCTCCAGCTGTTATCCACTTAGTTTTTCTAAATTTGTCCGGAAATTGAAAGATCATCTAGGCGCTATGATAGTTTGTTTGCCTTCATGTTATTCCAAGGCTGTTCATGCTCATTTGCCAACTCATTGCCCAATGAATGAGAGAGGGGATGGAGTGGAACATTACATTTCATTTCTTTTCAGCCTCTCCCAGATCTGTATTAGCAGCCTGTCTGCTTGCGATATTTGATGCCATCTGATGGCATGCTGCTGATATCTATTCGCCTCCATCTTAGTCTGATGTAAGCCACTTCCATGATAATGATGATCGTAATACGTTTTCGTTCATATTTCCAAAGTGGGAATTGGTATCAGGGTTGCATAATAGTTCCTTTATTATTTTCCTGACTCGGTAGCCGAGGTTTCTCATAGGTTACCGAGTCATGACGATCCCGCTCGGAGATGTGCGCCGTTTAAGAAGAACAGAGGGGTTAGCACAATGAATGCGATCTTTTTTTTTTTGCTCCGTAACCCGAACGCCTCTGTGGAGGTATGAGAAATTCCGGCATCGTCTTCCATTGTCAGGCCTGTTTCCATAATTGCCTTCAGCTTCATATTCTGAAGTGATCACCCCTGCTTTTACTGGGGAGTTCTGCCAGGAATAGCTTCTTTTCTAGGCACTTCATAACGTAGTGTCATAAAAAAGACACACACACACACATGTACAGTAAAGCCTGAGAACAGTTGAACAAAAGAGAGATATTTCATTGTCTTACCTCATTTTAACCTTGAATTGCCTTGTGTAGACTTATAAAATTTGCTATTAATATTTGATCCAGTTATGTGATTTCAGTAATATTGAAGCGCGTGTGTCTTTTGCAGTGGACGGCTGTATACACAGAGCAGCTGGACATTACCTGTATGAAGAGTGCCATTCACTAAACGGCTGCGAGACGGGCAAAGCCAAGATCACCTGCGGCTATGACCTTCCTGCCAAATGTAAGTACCCTTCTGTCAACCTTATTTACTCAAGGAAACAACACCATGTAATGCTTTAGCCAAGTCAGCATTAGAGCTCTGCTCAGTCACGCTGTGTCACGTCGCGCTGCATCGAGATGATGGTTAGCAATTAACCGAAAACAGTTCATTCATTCATTCATTCATTCATTCATTCATTTTCTACCGCTTATCCGAACTACTCGGGTCACGAGGAGCCTGTGCCTATCTCAGGCGTCATCGGGCATCAAGGTAGGATACACCCTGGACGGCACACACACACTCTCACACACTCACACACTACGGACAATTTTACAGAGATGCCAATCAACCTACCATGCATGTCTTTGGACCGGGGGAGGAAACCGGAGTACCCGGAGGAAACCCCCGAGGCACGGGGAGAACATGCAAACTACACACACACAAGGCAGAGGTGTGAGGCGAACGTGCTAACCGCTAAGCCCCCGTGCCCCCCCTGAAAACAGTTCATCACTCGGTTAATTAACGATTCTTCAAGCTTTTACCATCTGAGGGATTTTTTTTTTCCTGAACATTCGAGCAAGCAGCCTTGATTAATGGACTTGTATTATTAGGAGAATTGAATGGCTGAAGGGGCCATCTGTACTCAAACAAAGACATTAAAGCAACTATTACCTTGTAAAATGATTGATCTTTCATTCGTGATTCATTTCATTAGCTAGTGGCTTTCTCGGTGTGTTCGCGCGAGAGAGAGAGATTGTGAGTGGTGATGACCGTCGTTTCTTGTTAAAAGAAGGACACATCATGACTGTGGTGTTTAGGGCAGGGATCGGTGTGTAGTATCGGTGAAAAGTATTCTGGGTACTGAAGAAGATGTCACAGCAACATTAGAAGCCATGTTTTTTTTGTTTTTTTTTTTAACGCCTGCTGCTTCTGTTATTCATAATTATTCATTTGGATAAGATTGTAGTCATCAGACACATAAATCAGAGATTGGATTTTTCGTCTATGTAGCTTTCCGTGTCGGGCAGCAGAACAGAACAGAACAAATAAGAATCACTCGCCAATTTCCCTGCTGTCTTTTGATCTTATATTGTGATCATCAACAGTTGAATCGTGTGTAATGTTAGCCAGAAACCTTGAGGCAATCCAGCCAGAGAGGCATCAGCAGGTTTTTATAGCCGAAGCAGGATCCTGTGTGTGTGTGTGTGTGTGAGTGTGAGTGTGAGATGTCTTTCATTAGTCAGTATTATGTACTCTGAGTGAAGGCAAGTTCTCAGGCTGGTTTCTCGTGCCCTGAGGAGCCTCATCTGGCCTTCCAAGAGAAAGCAGTTTTCATTCTGCTCTTCCCACTGTCATTGTTCTTTGTTATTGTATTCATTGCCGTTAAACTATCAGCATCGAAACGTTGTTCACTCTTTCTTTTTTTTTCTCTTTCTCATATCCTTTCTGTTTATTCTGTGGTAAATCGTTCCACCTGACACAACCATGCTAAGACTGTCAGAGTGTTTTATTTCCTATCCCACAGTGGAAAATATAAACACCAACCCACCCTTCAACCATTCCATCTATTTAAACACCAACCTGGCCGTCTTCCATTCCATCTATCCAAACACCAACCCACCCGTCTACCATTCCATCTGTCTAAACACCAACCTGCCCGTGTACCATTCTATCTATCTAAACACCACCCCGTCCATCTGCCATTCTATCTACTGAGGATATCGGCATCTGTAAATGCTTTGCTATCTTCTCATAGCCTTCTCCTGCTTTGTTAGCATCAACTATTTTCAGACAACTTCTTAGAAGAACGCACGGTGCTGATTATTGGGGCAAGGTCAGACGAGTCTGGGCATGTAAAACCTTTGAGATTGACATCACCTGGTCTTTCCAGATGACGACTGAGAACAATCCGTGACATTGTCGGGTCTCAGCTTTCCAAAGGCTGCAGTACAAGGTGCAGGGTGCACAAACTTTTGCAGACGCCTTTTTTTTTCCCTGTTATTTTGAAAGTGTAAATGATGGAAATAAAATCAAACTTGTTTTTTTTTGACATATTATAAGAATGTTTAATCTTTTTTCTATCTTTTCTTGGCTTCGTTATGCACATTAATACAAATTTTTACCTGGGGTGCGCAAACTTTCGAGCCCCACCGTATCTAAACACCAAAACCCGTCCCTCTACCATTCCATCTATGTAAACACAAACCCTCAAATCTACCATTCTGTCTATCTATCTATCCTGCCCATCCACCAATCTATCCATACACTAATCCGCTCCTCCACCAGTCTATCTATCCAAACACCAACCACGCATCCATCCATCCATCCATCCATCCATCCCTCAGTCCATCCATTTAGCTCTCTACGTTTCTTATCGGTCTCATTTTATCTACCCATTCAATCATCTGTCTATTATTCCCTCCATTTCTCTTGCGGTCATGGATCCGTCGCCCTGGATGTCTCTATTTCACAGTATAAGAGTGTCGTATTTTATTTTATTTATTTATTTTTTTTGCACAAGTCAGAGAAAGTTGCTTTCCTTCAGAAATGGGCCACAGCTAATGATGTATTAATGTGCAGAGGCAGAACATGTCCAGAGGCAAGACACACAGTCACGGTTAACAAAGCTTAGTCCTTGCAATGACACAGCAACACACAAGAACACAAATGCTCCTTAATATCTTTTTGCAAACTACTCTGAAATATCTTCAGGTAGTTAAAGTGTTAAATAGATTTGACCAGGTCCTTATTTAAGCTTCTAGGATGATAAACTGAATTTTAAAAGACAGATAGCACATAAAAGCCACCTGAAGCATGTACAATGCTGCCGTTTTTTTTTTTTTCCACCTTAAACGCCACACTAAATGACGTCTATCTATCCGTATTCTTTTTAGACGACGGTTGAAGCACGTTATTGTAATGGACAATGGAAGCAGAGGGAATGCACCAAGAACAGCACATAGATAAAATAGGCTGCATCTGTTGCCATGGTTATGCAAGCTCCATGATGCATAGTAAACCACACTTTTATTGTGTGATGAGGTGGGTCAGATGTCTTGTCGTGAGAAATATGCACAGGTTTGTGTTTACATTTTACCGACATCTGTAAATGGCAGATTATGTAGGGCTTCTTGCCAGCCAGGGAGTGCAGCGTATACAAGACATATGGTCCGTTTACTGTTTATGCCCTGGCAAAGCCACAAATTTGCGACATTAAAATTGCTTTATTTTTCCCATCTCTCTCTCTCTCTCTCTCTCTCTCTCTCTCTCTCTCTCTCTCTCTCCTCCCCGTACGCCTGATTTCTGAGCCCTTCCTTCTCAAACCCTTCCATGATCCTACCCTCTGGATGACAAAATGACAATATTTCCCACCCCCTCCCTCCTTTTTACCTCATCGCTTTCCTCTTTCTGCTCTCTACGCGGTTTCATTTGTCCCGAGAAAGCCTCTCGTGTTTACTCTTCTAGTAGTCAGAAATCGAATTACTTTTGCTTTAAGAGCTTCTTGATATGCTGTGACTAGTATGCAGTCATACGGACGAAGTGGCTTTCCGCAGAAAGGATGAACAGGAAGCATCCTCAGATGTACTGTAGCTTCCAGAACACTTTGTACCGTGTTCATCTTCCTGGAATTTAATGATCCCGAGTCCTTCCGAACTTAATTACGTTTACACAGAAGTACGTCCTAGCGATAATCAATACAAGACCATCTCCTGGGTGTTGCCCTTTATCGTGCTTCTCCTTCTTGAACTGCTACGGAATAGCTACGATTAAAATGTTATTCGTTCCATCAAAATAGATCTGAGAACGTTGTGGAAGCGGCGTGTGACGAGGCAAGAGACGAGTTTTGCTAATTCTTCAAAAGCGGCAGGCGCTAGCCACCTTTCTAATCCATCAAGGTTCACCAGGTTGATTTCGCTTTCACTAATGTGGACTTAAAAAGCAAACAGAGCGCACGGAGAACGGGGGAAAAAAAACTATCTGTGAGAATAAAATGCTTCCTTGTGTTTCAGATATACTCGAGGGACCGGGCCCCGCGCTGGCCCGAGAAAAGAGCCTGAGAGTAATAATGTAAAATCAGATAGTTCTCCCTGCACAAGCCAAGCTTGTTTCAAACAAAGTCAATGGAACCAGACATTTCTCTCTACCTTTTCATTTTTTTTCTTCTTTAGTAAAGACAAGAAAATTGGGTGCTATTAGTTTTAAGCGGGCGCTTATCCCCCAACCCCCTCACACCCCTTACCCCTTTTTTTTTTTTTTAATTTGTGAATCACATGCCTGAATGACGCCCCGGTGAGGAGCGGACTTCACATGTGGCACACATTACTAAAATTCAGCCTCATGTTATTGAGAAATGAACATAATTACGTGTCTAGCACGGCGGTACGGTGTCACGTCCTTCTCTCAGACTTCTAAACGTTGCATTTTAAAATGATTATTTCAGGATATTTAAAAATAAATGTCTAAAAGAGTTCCGAAGATCTATTTTTTAAAAATATTTATTTGTTTGTTTGTTTGTTTGTTTGTTTGCTCCATTTAGTGTAGGGTTTCGATAAAACAAGCTTGCGTTAGAGTACGCAGTGATTTCCGTGCGCTAATCAGGAAGTCTCGTAAACATGTATTTTCTTCCGCGTCATGCAAGAAAGTTCATATTCCAAACTCCTAATGCATTATTAATGCACTCTGATGGCATTTGAGCCAAGCCCTTTTTTAATGTAGTCGTAAATAGCCCCGTTAAACGCAGGAAGACAACACAGGCTCG
>NC_062521.1:4738727-4743727 GCF_022655615.1 Tachysurus fulvidraco | reverse complement strand
GTGTCATTTTCAAGATAATTATGTCTGAATACATGGCTTCTTAAATAGTTTTTTCTTTGGCTCTTGATGTTCCTTCTGCTAAATTGCTGCTGTTACCTCTGCTTTGAGAATTTAATCATTTAATACTTCATGCATTTAGGATTTTTTAAAATTCTCACCTTTTTTTTTTTGCATTAAATTATCCTCCAAAAAACACCCCGTATTCACTGTAAGAGTCTGTTGTTTAAAAGGCTAATTAATAATTTCTTTTCTATAGCTAAAGCTGCCACTGTGCTGCAGACGGATTACTATATGAGTGCAGTACAGGAAGGAGATGATTAGGACCTTCAGGCTATTTTTACACACAGGAATGTTCATGGTGCTGCAGTCGGTGCTTTTCTTAAACAGACCCGAGTCCGTCATGATCCCAAGGTGCCAGTTACTCCTTCCCAATGTTGTGGATGTAGACCTCCTGTGCCCCCTTTTAAATGGCATTAACCTGCTAATAAAAGTATGTGGTTGTCCATAAAGCCTAATGGGAGGCAGGGGGGGGGAGGGGGAACTCTATAACTCTCTCTCTCTCACTATATCCACTCACTTCTCCAATCACTATCTATCTATATAAGAGGAGAGAGCAAGAGAAGAGAGAGAAAGAGAGGGTGGAAGGAGGAGCAAAGAGACAACAAGACGGGCAGCGGGAACGCAAGAGACCCGAGGAGAGCGGCCCAGCCCCGAGAGGGAGAACCTCGAGCGACGCACGTACGCCGACGAGGCGACGGCAGAAGCGAGCGGTGACCAGGCAGCAGAAGTAAGTCACTTACGCACGAGCGACGAGGAGAAGGACGAGGAGACAGAGACCGGGGGATGAGCGGAGACGAAGAGACAGACGAACCAACAAAACTTGAGGAGATGAGAGAGGCGAGAGAGACCGAGATGAGAAAAAAGACAGAAAAGACGAGGAAGAGAGGAAGACCGAACGAGGGAGACCTGTGTAAGAGAACGCGAAGGAGGAAGCAGAGACATGAGAGGATAAGAGGAAGCAGACGAGGGGAAAGGACGGCCAGGAAAGGCGAATAGGGACCAGAGAGTAATGCACGAGACAGGATAGTGCTCTAGAAGAACGTGACCACTGCGGCCCGATGATGCCGGAAAAGAGAGAGGCCAAAACTGAGAAGGGACAAACTAAGAGAGCCCAGGGAAAAGAGGAAGACGGAGCTATGCAAGAACGACAGCAAACGAGAGGCATAGAGAGACTAAGAGACGAAAGGATGAGCAGGAACATCGGACGGGAAGGACGCGGAGAAGAGAGCCGAGACGCAAAGAGAGAAAGAGAGAAGCGAGAAGAGAGAAGAGGAGAGAAGAAGGAAGAGGGAAACGAGAGGAGAGGCAGAGAAAGAGAAAAACATGACCTGAGAGAGAGAAAGAGAAAAAGAGAGAGAGAGAGAGAGAAAGAGCGAAAATAGCAAGAAAAGAAAAGAACAAGACATGGCCCAGGGATGCGAGAGGAAAGAGGGACCCCGGCGAGACGGGGACGAGCGGCCGGAGCGACGAGCAGCGGAGAGAGAGGATGAGAAGCAGAGAGAAGGCAAGCAGAGAGAGAGACGGAGCCCAGGAAGACAGAGAGGGGAGAGAGAGGCTTGAGAGAGAGAGAGGAGAGAACCCAAACTAAAGCCCTCCGAGAAAAGAAAGTGAGAGAGAGGCAGAGAGGACCGCAGGGAGAGGAGATAGAACCGAGCGAGAGAGGCAACATTGAGGTGAGAGAAGGAGAGTGAGAGCAGAGAGGAGAGAAAGGGAGAGAGGAGAGATCGAGGAGGAGAGGAGAAGACGATGAATGGAGAGAGAGAGAGAGAGAGGAGCGAGAGAGAAGGAGAGAGAGGAGAGAGAGAGAAAACGAGAGCAGAGACGAGAGAGAGACAGAGAAAAAGAGAGGAAGAGAGAGAGAGACAGAGAAAAAGAGAGGAAGAGAGAGAGAGAAAGAGAGAGGGAGTTTTGGTTTTCATAAATTCTAATCTTTGTTACTGTTTTCATTTTGTTAATTAAAGAGACCATAAAAATGTTCTGTTCATAAAAAATTTTTAATTCTATTTTTTTAACAACTATTTATTTGTTTGTTTGTTTGTTTGTTTGTTTGTTTGTTAAATTGATTTATTTAATTTTAATTTGTTAATCTTTCTCTTTTAATTTTTTAAATGAAAGAGACCATAAAAAGTCAACGTCTTTTAATGCAAAAGTTTAAAAGAATAAGAACAAACAAACAAACAAATAAACAAATGCTTTTGATTTTTTTTTAACGCTAACTCCATTTTTTAAACCTCAGAAATCTGCATCGTGTCCTAAATCGTGTTCCTTCTATCTGTCCAAAATATTTCTATATCTTCTACACAAAATGCTGTTTGTTTGTTATTTTTATTCGTTCTTAAGTGATCAGCAACGAGATACCGCTTCTTTTATCATGTCAGTTTTTTTTTTTTAATAAATATTGAACACTCTAAACTATGTGTACGAACACCTTAGGTTAGGTTATTTTTAACATGTCAGGTCATTTGACCACATCCACATGTCCGTATGCAGTAAATACATTATCTTGCTTTATTCAGTCAGTATATAAGTTAAAACCTCTGAGAAACAAACTTTAGGTTAAATCTGTCTGTATTTATTCGTTCATTACACATACTTATAACCGATAAGGTGTGTACATGGATAAGTGGCGTTACAGTGATGTACAGTATTGATTGTGGAAACTAATTAGAGGGAAAATCCGTTTTTTTTTTTTTTTCTTTCTCCATTCTGCATTAAAGCGTAAACGATTACACAGAAAGCAGTGCTAACACTCAGACTGCATTTGCAACCTAATTACTGACATCCCGCTGTGGCGGTAGATTGAGAGCTTAGACGGACCATTTATACATCCACACCATTAACATCCAGCCATTCCGGCTGATAAACGGCCGTCTTCAGACCGAGAACGTTCCATCGATCGGAGAGAATGTCTGCAGTTATGAGTTATCTGTTGATCATTTCCTCAAACGACCATCAGCCGTGTTAGAGGTCGCTGCTTCTTAGAAGGAGCAAGAGGGAAAAGAAAGTCCAGACATTTTTAGGACTCTCACGCTAATCTATTCCACTTGGCAGCGAGGAGCAGAAAGGAAAACGGCCGCAAACACTTTTATGGCCATCATCGCGAGCTGTTGTTTTGCGATGGAGAGCGATCTTCTCAATGGCTCCTGAGGGGCTCCTGAGGGTTGGTGGGGATTTATGGTGGAGATGGACCTGAGCTAGAAATCATCCCATCATCTCATCATCACTGCCTTTAATCTCTAAAGAGCCAGTTGTGGATTTAAAAAAAACAAAAAACACAAGGCTTTCTAGTACATTCCCAGCTAATTGCTCCAGGCTGGCTGGGGTTTTTAAAGAGTCTTATGAAGAACTGATTGCTGAATCCTTCGGTATAGCAAAAGTATTTCAGAAAACAGAAAATCGTTAAGGTAGTAAAGTAGGAATGCTTTACTTTACATTTCTATAACTAACATTACAGTTATTAAAGCTATTCTTAATATTTCTTTCACATCGATATGTTCACGCCACTCGGTATATACTCTTAAATATTAGGCAGAATTAAAGTACTGAACGGTTTGGTTCCAGTATTTGACAAAGACCTAAATTCAGTATTTGGTCCCAGACGTCAACTTTAATTGATGATTATTTTATACGCTAGTAGCCTAGTGGTTCTACCGATCGGATGGTCATGAGTTCGAATCCCAGGTCCAACAAGGTGCCACCGATGGGCCCCTGAGCAAGGCCCTTAACCCTCACTTGCTAGATGTATAAATTGTAATAAAAAAGTCACTCAGGATAACGGTGTCTGCTAAATGCCACAAGTGTAAATGTCTTCACGTTGGACCAACCCATCAGTGCTGTTGAATCCTGCACTCTGATTGGTCAGAAGTCAGAAGTACCAGCAACAGCAGCTCTGTCTATAGTAATTTCAGCTTTATAATAATGTCTATTCAAGATACTTCAAGAATTCTGCGAGTAGGAGATTCAAGTTTTAAGATATATATATATAATAATGACTGTTGATTATTGTCCCTTTCCAGCGTACCCTGAAGTGTTTTTTTCCTTTCTTTATTAATTTTATTGACATTACTTCTGGTTTATTAATGTTAACCAATGTTAGCTAAACTTAATGAAAAATCTCACTTTTATTATTCATTCATTCATTCATTCATTCATTCATTCATTCATTCATTCATTCATTTACTACCGCTTATCCGAACTTCTCGGGTCACGGGGAGCCTGTGCCTATCTCAGGCGTCATCGGGCATCGAGGCAGGATACACCCTGGACGGAGTGCCAACCCATCACAGGGCACACACACACTCTCATTCACACACACTCACACACTACGGACAATTTCCCAGAGATGCCAATCAACCTACCATGCATGTCTTTGGACCGGGGGAGGAAACCGGAGTACCCGGAGGAAACCCCCGAGGCACGGGGAGAACATGCAAACTCCACACACACACAAGGCGGAGGCGGGAATCGAACCCCCAACCCTGGAGGTGTGAGGCAAACGTGCTAACCACTAAGCCACCGTGCCCCCCTCTATTATTATTATTATTATTATTATTATTATTATTATTAGTGGCAGCAAAGACGATGCAGACTGACGTGCTGGCAAGAGAATCGGGAAGATGATATCGATCTTAGCCGATATTTGTATTTTTTTCAATCGTCTCAATCATGATGGCGCTTGTCTCTGTCAGCTCTGCGGCGTCCTCACCGACATAATTCATGCGTGACACCCTGGACTCGGCTCAGCTCCAGAGAAAACAAGTGGAACGTCAATACGGAACGAAGGGAATTAAATCTTGCACGGCTTTGAAAAAAGAGTAGAGAACGAGATTCGGTGAAGTGTGATGATGATGACGATGATGATGACGATGATGACACTAAAATGTGTTCTTGCTCTCAAATCACCTGACATACTGATGAACACTGGATTATAGTACTCTCAG
>NC_062521.1:4718727-4728727 GCF_022655615.1 Tachysurus fulvidraco | reverse complement strand
CAGGGAAATAATGAATGCTTTCACACTTTACCTTGAAAACTCACTGAACAGCCCTCGCACCAATTAAGGGCTTGTTTTTCACTGGAGTGGCCATTATCAAACCTGACCTTCCAATTATTTTTCTGAATTCTCTTCCCCTTCCGTAACCTTGCCATGGCCTCAGCCAAGGAGGCAGGGATAGAGATGGCCCTAGAATGGGTAATGGGGCTTCGAAGCTGAACATCACATCCGTGAGCCTGGAGACACATCCCTTATCCGCAGTCCAGATCTCTTTTTGTCTCTTGTTTCCGTATCCTTCTCACCTCTTCTCTCCTTGCCTTTCTTCACTCACGCTTTAATGACTCATCTCTCCACGGACATGTTTCTTCTCTGTCTCAAGTCTGTTCTTTTCCTTCTGGGGTCTCAGACCAGTATTTCTCTATTTTCCTTTTTCAGCCCTTTAGTTAGTTTGCTTTTTCAGGTTCTGTCCAAAGCTTGATTAGTAAAGACAAGAGGAGCGGAGGAGCGAAGCGTCTTCAGACTTTTTCTAACACTACAAAGCTGTTCCATGCCGACCACGTCACCGGGCAATTTTTTAAGCCAAAATATCGAGACAAAGTTAAGAATCTTGTAGAAACGCCTTCAAATGTGAAACAACCATGTGACAGAAACTCAGACTGGTTCGAGCTGTCAGGAGCGTTATGACATCTCAAATAAGGACTCTTTATATCCGTGGTGAGCAGAAGAGCATCTCAGGATGCACAACAGGTCTAACAAAAGTCACAGAGATCATATTTAGGGGCAGTGGTGACTCAACTGGTTAAGGCTCTGGGTTGTTGATCGGAGGATCGGGGTTCAAGGCCCAGCACAGCCAAGATGCCACTGCTGGGCCCTTGAGCAAGGTCCTCAACCCTCCCTGTGGTGATAATAAAGGCTTCTATGCCATGTTCTTGTTCTTCTTCTTCCTCAATCCTCATGAATATTCAGTGAATAGAAACTGATGTTCTTTACCTGTATCCACAGGACCGGTCGACCAGAAAAGCGAACGAACGGCGATCAAGTGGCCGACGAGCGCAAATCCGTAGACGTAGGGTTCGAGACGCTTCTCAAGGTTGTCTGCGACATGGAGGGCCATCAAATTTATGTCACTCCGTAGCAGCGCACGCGAGTTTCGGGGACAATAAAAGGGAATTTTTCCTGTTTAATTTCACTTCATTAGTCTTTCAGTAGACCAGACTGTAACTCCGGACGGCTCCGTTTCCCATTAGCAGCCGTCCCCACCTTTGAAATAAATCTGCTGTGACTGCGAATGAAGTCATTAAACCTAATATGATAAAAAAACAATGAAAGTTTGAGAAAGTGTGCGAGTATAAAACTACATTTATAAGTTGACCTCGTGATCATTAGCGGTGACACTGCCAAATACATGCCACCTACACATGTGAACAGCGTGCACACGAAAAAGTCTCTACACTTCAGCTAAAGACCATCATATAGTCTCTCTTTCTCTCTCTCTCTTTTTTGTTTAAACAAAAAAAAGTGCTTTAATTTTCAGTGATTCGTTGTGACTAGATTTGAATTGCTTTCCACTTGAATCCAGCTGTCGCTTGATGTTCAGGGACATCAGGTTTGTCTTTTGGTTTGCGTCTTGTTGACATTTTGACCAGTTCCATATTGGCTCATTCATCTTTCAACAGAGGATATCTTGATGTCAGGGCTCATTGATCACGGCTCGAAGGTGTCTTTGTAAGGCAAGGAGCTCCATGACAGGCTGATGTCACCACTTCCTATATCATCCTGCTCTTTGTTTGTCATCGGTGACTGATTACTTAAATGGGCAGGTCACTCATTGATTATAGAGTGCTTTCTCGTCGATCCTTCGCGGCATTTTACCGCTTCTGATTACTTACCTGTCAAAACCCGACCGATGCCGTGCCACGTGTATGTGTATCCACTGCCGTTGACCTCGATCTCAGATCAAGAATTCAAGCGCTGAAGATCTACCTGACCTTAAGAGAAGGTTCATTATAGGGCTAGTCACAAAAGTGCATGTTTTAATCGGGCTGTTGTACCTAAACCGCTTCATCCGAGAGTTCACGAGTCTGTACCAATCTACCGAAATACGGAAAACAGATTTTTAGAAATGAAGACCAGATACAGATGATGCACTTGGAGTCATGTCTGTTAAAGCTCACGAGCGGGCTGGGCTTCGTCAGTCATTGTGGTCATCAGGCATTTACTTTTCCACTATATGAACTCTGTTGACTGACAACGTGATCAATTACAGCCTGGTGAATTTGCTAAAAGTTAAACAGACCCATGTGTAGCGACTTTGCCTGCTTGAAGTTTATTACCAGCAAGCAGCATTGTTTATCGTGGCTCACTAGTCTTCAACGTCCCATGAACTGCTACCTTAAAATGGCTTCAGCTACGGAATGAAAAACAGATCTATAAGTATGTATAGTATAATATAATGTAATAAAATAAAACACAACCTTTATTACGGAATCGTAACGATACCAATTTAATATGTTTACAAAACTGGGTTTAATCTAGTTGGTGAGTTACCAGAGAAATGAAGCATCATCTACGCCAGTGGTCCCCAACCCCCAAATGGTACCGGGCTGCCCAAGGAACATTAAATTTTCCCTTTTATTTACTGTGGTGTATTTCTCTCGGGTTTTTGCGACTTTTCATGGACGAGAGGTTAACCGGTAGCTGAGAGACGTCACCTAAAGCCGCACCAATACCGCGCATGCGCAAAATATCATGATATCGGGCCGGGTTTAGGTGACGTCTGGAGCTGAGCGGCTGCAAGCGGCAGTGGCGTTGTAGCTTTGGTGGAGAGAAGGTGTGTATCGCTCTTCTCTCCGTTCGCCGGTACTTTCTCATGTTTAACAGTGCTTGGTGTACGTGTATATTGTGTTTGCTCAAATTTAACCCACAAATTAGCAAAAATAAACAAACGTCGTTAGAAAGTTAGAAACTCTGCCGGTGTTCTGGATTAAAGCCATAGCGGAATATCCTGAGATTGTCACCACAGCACTTAAATCCCTATTGCCATTTCCGACATGCTATCTGTGTGAAGCGGGGTTTTCTGCAGTGACGGCAACCAAAACAAAACAACGGAATAAACTGGACATAAGCAACACACTTCGGGTGTCATTGTCTCCTATTACCCCAGATGGAACCGTCTCGTTGCAATGAAACAAGCTCAGGGTTCTCATTGATTTAGCGTTGTAGTGAGTTAAAAAGGCATGTTTAAATACAATTAAATTAAAATGATTCATTTTAATTTAATCGTATAGCCACCACCCCCAGCGGGCCGCGGTAAAATGATCAAACATTGACCGGTCCGTGGCGAAAAAAAGGTTGGGGACCACTGATCTATGCGACACTTCTTGTGCATTTTTAAAACCAATTTGAGATGTTATTCGTCCATGCCAAAGCCAAACAAACACTTTTCTTTCCTCCAGCATCGTTTTATTTTATTTTTTTTCCCTCTCGAGGTACCGTGAACATTCCAAGGTGGGAAGATTTCACTCATGAAACCGACATAAAGGCCCGGAACGTTCACGGGTTTCCACGAAGACAGCCGCCAGCTTTTTCTCTCAGGACGTGTGTTAGAAAACGGTCCAGTGATGAACTCATCTCTTCAAGCACGTCACCACTTCCTCTGCAGTTTTGATTAGGATGAAACAGTTTCAGATTCCAAAGAACAAAACTCATCAAGCTTGTCCAAGCCTTTGTGATGAAGCCAGCACATATTTGGCTACATTTCTCTGCACATTGTTGTTTTTTTTTCTCCCTCTGCTTACAGTTTTTTACTGAGGTCTTGTTTACAGGTGCAATGTGATGTGTGTTAGGTATAATTGAACACAGTTACACTCGGAGCGTTCCTGCTTTATATGGAAGAAAAATCTGCTCTAAATGGAAGCATGCTGTTGTCCTTAAGCTTTGCTTTTTCTTCTTGTTTGCGTCAGCTGAAATTCTTCCGTTATCGGAGATATTTTAGAATCGATTTCATTGTTTTTTGTGTGGTTTTTTTTTCAGATATTCGTTAATACCGTCTAACATTTTATTTTGCTCTGATTATGTTTCCCCATTTATACCATCAGCTAGTTTATTTGAGCTCTCTGATGCTTTCTGTGACCTCATCGTGAGCCGAGTTTTATTTCCTAATTGTCTTGACATTGACTCGAGTCTCAGAGCTCAGTGCTCGCTGAACTGAACTGCTCTTTGTCATGCAGGACAAATTTGGGTCATCTTTAAGATACAAAACGAGATGTTTTATTTACATTTACGGCATTTAGCAGAGACCCTTATCCAGAGTGACTTACAACTGAGCAACTGAGGGTTAAGGGCCTTGCTCAGGGGCCCAGCAGTGGCAGCTTGGTGGAGCCGGGGTTTGAACCCATGACCTTACGATCAGTAGCCCAACACCTTAAACATTGAGTTACCGCATCCCTTTTTTATCAGAGTACATTGAGTGTTATTCCTCCAGATCGTGGTCGTTTAAAGCTTTATGTTACGCTAGGTGATAAGTGTGTCATATGGATTCATTGAAATGGTATTTGTTTGGTTTTGAACATCATTAAACTCGAATCTACCCGATTTCTATTTCGAACATTCTACATTTGAATAGATGTGTAGCTGCTGTAGCTTTCTTCCGTGCATCATTTTCACTTCTATTCAGCCGAGAACAAGGTACGCTATATTCACTAGCACATTAGACACTGTTTCCCCAGTCAGATTACAGAAGGTTAGAGATAAAACACTTGCACCATGGTATAATAGTCATACTCACACCCTCAAGAGGTAGACCCGTAACCTCGAACGGAAATGGAGAAAAACTAAATTAGAGGTTTTTAGAATTGCGTATAAGGACAGTATGTCCAGCTGTAGACATGCTCTAAAAGCTGCTAGGGCTGAGCACCTGAGCAAACTCATAGAAAATAACCAGAACAATCCCAGGTTTTTATTTAGCACAGTGGCTAGTTTAACAAAAAAACAGAAATCTGAACACACTATTCCATCACATTTCAGTATTGAGGACTTTATGAGATTCTTCACTGATAAAATCGAAAGTATCAGGAATAAAATAGGTGACGCTCAACATATGAGAGCAACCAGTGACACAATCTCACCTAAGGCTTTACACAGCTTTACAAGTACAGGACAGGAAGAGTTAGATAAACTTATTACTACAGCTAAATCAACAACATGTTCACTAGACCCCATCCCAACTAAACTACTGAAAGAAGTGTTACATAAAGCTGGTGAGCCTCTTCTTAATATCATTAACTCCTCGTTATCTTTAGGTTACGTCCCGAAGTCTTTTAAGTTGGCAGTTATTAGGCCACTCATCAAAAAACCTAACTTAGACCCTAATGAACTATCAAATTACAGACCTATATCACACCTTCCGTTTATGTCTAAAATACTTGAAAAGGTTGTGTCTGTTCAACTGAGCTCCTTCTTACAGGAGAGCAACATCCTTGAAGAGTCAGGTTTCAGGCCCCATCATAGCACAGAAACTGCACTTGTTAAAGTTACAAACGACTTGTTCTTAGCTTCGGACCAAGACTGTATGTCCTTATTAGTTCTACTTGACCTTAGTGCTGCATTCGACACTATAGATCACAACATTCTTCTAGATCACTTACAAAATTACACAGGTATTCATGGTCAGGCTTTAAGCTGGTTTAGATCCTACCTGTCTGATCGATACCATTTTGTAGAATTAAATGGTGAATCCTCCAGTTTATTACCAGTTAATTATGGGGTCCCTCAAGGATCAGTACTCGGACCTCTGCTTTTCTCTATATACATGCTTCCATTAGGGAACATTATTAGAAGACATGGGATTAGTTTCCATTGTTATGCTGATGACACACAGTTATATATCTCATCAAAACCAGATGAAATAGCCACAGTGTCCAAATTAACTCAATGCCTTAGAGAGATAAAAGACTGGATGAGCTGCAACTTTCTATTGTTAAACTCCGATAAGACAGAAATACTACTCATAGGTCCAAAAACTAGTGCACAGAAACTCTCACACTTTAACTTCCATTTAGAGGGATGTACTGTTACTAGTAGCTCGACAGTGAAAGACCTCGGTGTTATATTAGACAGTAACTTGTCTTTTAAAAATCATATCGCCCATACTACCAAAACAGCCTTCTTCCATCTTAGAAATATTGCCAAGCTGAGAAACATCCTGTCTGTATCGGATGCTGAGAAGCTAGTTCATGCATTCATGACCTCTAGCCTGGAATATTGTAATGCATTACTAGGTGGTTGTCCTGCATCTTTAATAAATAGGCTACAGTTAGCACAAAACGCAGCTGCCAGAGTTCTCACCAGGACAAGAAAGTATGACCATATAACCCCAATTTCATCATCTCTACACTGGCTACCTGTTAAGTTTAGAATTGATTACAAACTGCTGCTACTTACGTACAAGGCTCTTAATGGTTTAGCTCCCATGTATCTAACTAGTCTTCTAACACTTTGAGACAATGTCTATTGTAAAAAGCGCTATACAAATAAACTTGAATTGAATTGAACAAGGCCGTGTTATTATGCTCCCAGAAAAAGGACAGAAGGTTAAGACCCATGATTGTACCGAATGTCTCAAACATCCCTGATTCAGAGAGCTGATCAAAGATCAGTATTTGGCCTTTCATCTCCTAAATAATTTGCGGAAATGCCGAGCCGTCCCCCGAGCCGACTTTAAACCAAGTTTAGGAAAGAAGGCTTTCTTCCTTCTAGTTAATTCTAGTTTTAGACTGATGAGCTCTCACGCAAATTATCCCCAAGACGTTTACTATCACTTAATGTGTGTACCGCTTCGCCAGTTTTCCGAAAACCCGGGATGCACAACAAAACAAAATAAATGACCTTAGAAAGAGCCATAACGTGTGAGAGAATGATCATTTCTCCCTACGCTATCTCTCGTCTTTCAAGCGATCCTACAGACAGTGCTGCTGCTGTTGTTGTTTTTGTTTCCTCTCTTCCTCCTTTCTCTTCCCACACTCCTCTCTGTCTTCCATGTCCCTGGGTACGCATCTCGCTAAGATAAATAAATGATTGCATGCATTATTTACTGCACTCGTTCCGCGACACAGCAGCCAGTGCACGAGGCTCATTTTCCCAGGCTGAAAGGCGGGAGAGAGGTGGGTGGGGGTGGAGAGAATAGAGAGAAATGGCTATCCAGAATGGAAACCCGCTGCCATATTGAAATGCGCACATTTGTTTCTGGAGCTAAGCTGCTCCGAACGTCGTAGGCTACTGTCGACCTTTCTCCTTCTCGAAATTGACAATGTCGCCCAGCTGAGAACTGTCTCTGTGATAAATTATACACAACCGTCTCGAACTCTCGAATGAATCCGTTCCTACAGTGATTTGCTGCCTGAGGAGGGCTAAACAGATAACTATTGATGTGTCTGTTGCATCAGATTTGATGGTCATAAAATTGAAATTGCAACAGTCTCTCATCAGGACCTTATTTTTTTCTTGTGAGATCTGTTGTCTTACGGTTAACTGGAAGAAGCTTTTGTCATGTTGATTGAATATAGTATTTAACCCACAGAGGAGAGGGACGTCGGTAGGGATGTGTATCTATGGTACATCCGAACACACACACACACACACACATACACACGCTTATTAAAACTTCGCCTCTATATGCTGTGATCAATAATATTGTTTTTTTTCCCGCCTGCTTGTGGTTTTTTTATTTATATATTTATTTTGAAGCCTTGTGCAATAGTCAGTTTATAATGGAACAGCATGTTTTAATGATTATCAATCAATACAGTATATAAGTGAAGGAGGGACAAGACAAACAGTGCTGTTGTGTGTCGAAAGGATGATCAATATAAATTCATTCATTCATTTTCTACCGCTTATCCGAACTTCTCGGGTCACGGGGAGCCTGTGCATATCTCAGGTGTCATCGGGCATCGAGGCAGGATACACCCTGGACGGAGTGCCAAACCATCACAGGGCACACACACACTCTCATTCACTCACACACTCACACACTACGGACAATTTCCCAGAGGTGCCAATCAACCTACCATGCATGTCTTTGGACCGAGGGGAGGAAACCGGATTAACCGGATTTCAATTAAATTTAAATAAAATATACTGTATTTATCCCTAATTAGCAAGATATAGGCGGTGGTGGTGGAGAAAAGCGCTCCCTTAGACGATGTGAGAAAGAGGAACCGGCCACTGAGGAACCCTGTCATCATCTGGGTGACACTCCATAACGCGATTGTACTGTAATAATTTCCTTAATTCACTTCCAGATTAGCCACTATATCAATCGTAAGTTTTGGGCTACAATTGTCTGGGTATAAATATCTCATTCACCCTAATCCCTAGCTTATACCCGGAGGTCAAATATTAACAGCTCCGTAGTCAGTGTGCAGGCAAGTAATTAAAGTTGAATCAATCTAGAGGACTCGTTTTTTGACTTCTGGAGGCAAAATATATGCCAATACTGCCCTCAAGTCCCATCAGCAGAGTTCATGGAGAAATGTCCAGCAACTTCTACTCCATCAGCCCAACCCATGGTCATTTAACACCACTGTGTCCACGCGACAGTCATGGATCACTGGGCCTGAGGCAGGAGTACGCCTCGGACGGGATGTCAGTCCGTCATTGGCCAGATAAGTCACATTTACATTTAGCTCATTTGCAAGATTTGTTTTGTCCAATGTGACTTACAATTGAAACAGGATCTAGTTGACGGTTAAGGGCTTTGGTCAGTGTTGTGGTGCTGGGATTTAAATGTATGACCTTCCAGTCAGAAGTCAGTCCATGTCCTGGAATGTTTGTGTGAGGTGTGAGGAAATTCGAGTGAAAACGTATACGCTGGAAGAACCTGGAGGACACGCTACCCGCTACACCAACATCTAATAATAATAATAATAATAATAATAATAATAATAATAATAATAATAATAATAATAAAATCTTACTTACTACTATACATTCTTTGATGAAATTTGAGATTGCTCTCCAAGTTTCTACACCTACACAATGTCAAACACTTCACTCATGGCATTAGTTTGTTATTTCATAACATGCTCAGGACATCAACACCCCTTGGGGTGCAGAAAAAAAATCCCACCATCACTGCCAACAAATTCCCAACAACATTTCCAACAAATGCTGCATGTTTGAACCATACACCATTATTAAGAGCCAGTCATCCTGGTCAGTCTGTCTTTGTTCCTCCAACTGACAAGTCAGCATGAACAAAGGCTTAACACACTTCTGAAGACATAGAGAAGGTTGGAGAAACACTTTGGGAGCGAGAGACTGGGGGAGTGTATGATGTGAGGAGATGGAAATGCTTCAGAAAAGGTTGTATTCCTGCAGAGGAGCTATTATTTTATTTAGATTAGGTAGTAGTAAGGCGGTAGCCTGGTACTGTAGCAGAGTTAACTGTAATGCACCGTGAAGCCATTCCTAGCCGACATAATATATCATTTAATCCATCAAATTATGTAGTTTCTCAGAGCTGTGGTTTAATTTCAAGGTAATATGAAGCAGAGATATGGGGGCATGATGGTTTGGTGGTTAGTACGTTTGCCACACACCTCCGCACCTCCAGGGTTGGGGGTTTTATTACTAGCCTTTGAGTTTTTGAGTTTTTTACTAGCCTTTTTTATTGATAGCCTTTGAGTTTTTATGTTCTTACCGTGCCTCCACGATACTCCGGTTTCCTTCCCAGTCCGATGGCATGCTCTGTAGGCTGAGTGGCATCTCTACATTTTCCATAGCGTGTGTTTGTGGCCTGAGATAAAATGGCAACCACAAGGTGTAACCTACTGTACCTTGTGCCCAGAGTCTCCTGGGATAGACCCCACGTTCCCCACAACCCAGAAGGATAAGCAGGGTTTGACTTCATCTTTTCTTTCCCGCTTGTCTCCAACAACACCACTGGTATTCGAAGAGGTGGAAATGGAAGACACGGATAAAAATCGGCCCCAGGAGTGAA